>NC_092469.1:22135000-22362500 GCF_047495875.1 Pithys albifrons albifrons
GGGTCTGTATCACTGTCTGAAAGGAGTAAACATGAACTGCTGGAAATGAAAGCAAAATATGATGGGGTAACTAGTAAAAGGAGTTGTTACTGATGCCAGTGGATTTTTATGCAGAGTACCAGTTTGCAGCCTGTTCCTGCAGCAGCCCACCCTGAATGGGTGCACAGACAAAACTCTCCTGGTGTATGACCTGTCAGTGCAGTGAGCCTGTGCTCCCTCAAAGCAGCCCTTTGTCAGTCCTGCTTTGTAGCTGCAGCTGGGCCTGGAGGGGGAACTGCTTACTCTTACTGGCTTGGTCTCTGTCCACAGAAATGGAACTCCGGGCAGTCCTGGTACCAGAGCAAGGCAATACCATAGAAAACATTGAAGCCATCACTAGTTTCTCCTTCCACTGGGAAAAGACAATCAGTTGCTCAAGCTACACAAGAAAGAAAGAGCTGAAGAGGTAAGCAACAGGACAGCTGTCGAGGTGAGCTGCTGAGACACCAGGGAGCAAACTACAGAGAAGGGGCTAGTCGAAACTAGTGAAGTGCAGAGGGCATGACAGTCAAGACAGCCAGCAGCCTTGCTGGCAGAAATGCATCCTGCACTATACGTCTTTAACTGCACCATACCAGGATGGCTTGGGCCATATTTCTAGAATACAAAGTGCTGGGTTGTGTGTTCATGCTTCAGTTCTGGAAGGACCTGTGCACAACAAGGCAGGGAGAGAGCTGCAGACCCCATGAGGGCATCTTGAGAAGGACTGGAGTCGTGCAGAGAGAGGAGAAGGGCATAGTAATAGCAGGAGAAACTTGCTGATGCCATTGTACACCACTCTTCAACCTGCTTTTGGCCAGGTCCTTAAACTTACGTAACTGGGTCTGCCACTGTCTCCAGAGCCACATTTTTTTCCCCTCTTGGCAGCAAGCTTCCACTATGCCCTCCCCTGAACCCCACTGCTCTGTGCAGTATGACAGGTAGAGCTCCGATTGCGTCAGTTTGGGGATTGTTTCTAGGCAGAACATGCAGCACTGTCCTTGAGGTAGCCCAATGCCATGTTTAACCCTGCCAGGGCTGCAGCATAGCAAGAGATGGGGTCAGCTGAAGGAGGCAAGAAAATAACCCATAGGTGCTTGGAGAGAGTCTGCATGAATTTCTGAAGGTTGCTGGTCAGGTGTCAGTCAAAAGAAGAGAGAAACTGTAGCCCTCAGCAGAAGACAGCCCAAATGGCTTCAGTACAAGATATTTCTCTGTGAAGGATGTGCTGTTCCTTACCCAAAGGCCTCAGGGGTGGCTGCTGTGGGAAACCTGCCCTCCAGTCTGGGGCTGGGGACCCTGGCAGGGCCTGCTGGCTGCACCCTACCACCTGCCAGCCTCCATCCCTGAATCCGTGGCCCCCACTGTGGCCTCAGCAGTGCCCATTGCAGCACTGTGGCCAACGGCAGGTCATGGCTCTGCAACTGTCAGCCCAGCCCCAGCACTGAGGGAAGGGGCCATTGCTTTGCACCTGGGAAGGTGAAGCCTTACTGCTGGTGGTGTAGTGAGCATGGGTTGAGTGCAAGTGGTCCTTCCTTCTCCCACTCAAGTTCCAGTGTAAACAGGAAAAAAATCACAGTGAGTATTGGCCTCTGCAGTGAAGGCATCAGCAGTCTGTTTGCTCAAAGATTGGCAGGTCTCTCTTGTCCCTGAGCAGCAGTTCTGTTTCTGTTCATTTGCTGCCACAGAAATAAGGAAAGACATGGAGCAGCCCTTGGAAGACAGGGAAGGTGCAGATGCCCATCATTTATCCCAAGCCTGCAGGAATCGAGACAGGAAGGCATAGCTTCACATCACTTGGCAAAATAGGGCCTTCTTGGAATGGTGTCATCTGTACTTTGCAATACCATCAGAGAGAAAAGAATTGCATGATTTCTGCTGTCTGCCAGAATTATGAGTTTGCTTAGGTCTTGCAGCAACCAAACAAAAGGAAAAGGCTAAAACCCCCCAAACCAGTGACAACTTGAATTTTCTTAAATTCTTCAGGTACTGCTGTCTCCAAACACTGGCTGGGGAAGTGCCCTCCTCCCTTCAGCCTATAGAGGAAGATGTCTCCTGCTTGCAATGAAGCCACAAACAGGCCCATCTCAGCTGGTGCATTTGGAGCTCAGAGCCTTTGAGGTCAGGACAGACTGATGGCTTCCTCGGGCTTTATGGGCCATCAATCCACTCTCAGTGAATTACAAGATACTAGCACTGGAATACCTGGACTCCATAGATTTGCCCCCAGCAGTCTTTGTAGACTGAGGGAAGTGGTGCCAAAGGGTGGCAGCCCAGGTACTCCAGAAAGCAAAGTTGTGTCCTGTAAACAACCCTCAGAAAGAGTTAATAATGCTGTGGCATGTTCCAGGTGTCTGGAGTGAGGACAATTGCAAAGGGGAGGAGAGGTCATTTCTGGGTGGGGAGAGCAGCCCTCTCTGTGAGCCAATGGCTAAACGATTCAGTCCCAACGCCCAGTTTGGGGGATTATTTCATGGGCAAGAATTTGCAGGACTTTCCTCTCAAGGGGATTTGTCCTGCATGAAAACTAGGGACTGGACCCTCAAGCTTGTTGGTGTCTCCCTGTCTGTGCTGTAGAAGGTAAAATGCTATGCTCTGGTACCTTGCTTCTTTCAGGGAAGATGCTGGGAGATCTTCCTTGGCTGCCTACACTGAAGGTATCCATTGTGCCTGTGTCTGCGGCTTACCTTTTTGGGAGAACCACATTGCAGGATGGTGTGAGGGCTCTGCTGGGATAGACTGTACATTTGGGACTCAGCCCTGCTGCTGAAGTGAGATGTATGACATTTATAAGCTCATTTTTTGTGCAGACCTGCTGTATATTTCTTCTGCTGCCTTCTTCCGGTAGAAAAGAAACCTAGAAGGCATAAGCTGCAGAAGAGCTCAAGTCTTGCTTTGTGACCCTGTTAGATCAATCTGAGTTGCTATAAGCTGCCTAGTAAGGCACTCCTGATAGAGTAACTGCAGTAGAACAGGGCATCTCTAGGTGTAAACTTGACTGAAACAGTGAGACATTTGTTCAGATAGCAAATCCTGCCTGAACCAGGCAACACTACAACCCTTCTGGCTCAGTCTCTGCAGCCAGGAAGGGAAAACTGCGTTGTGTTTATTTACAAGTGTGGGACTAAGTAACTACCCTCAGGAAAGGGCCACTATTCACTGAATTGCCTTTCAGTGGAGCAGAGAAAAAGGACAGTACAGAAAGCATATGCATTTTGTGGCAGGTTTATGAGGTAGTGTACTAGTATCAGCAAGAATGGACTTGGTGTCTCAGCAGGTCTCTACCTGCTCTGTGTCCTGTCCCCACATGCAGGTGGAAAGCTCTGACTCATCAGCAGTTTGTAAGTAAGGCTTTTCCTACCTGGGTCTAGCTTGCGCTCTGAGTATACATACTGGGGTGTGCAAGTTACTTTTGTGTCCATTTTAGGGCCTTGAAGGCAGCTGTTTGTTCCTCTGCTGTGCCTTGCTTATTGCTCAGCCTCAGGTGGGACTACAGGCCCTTTGCTTTGGGACAGTGCTGCCTTCTGGATTTCCTTCTTGGCCATACCAGTCTTGCTCCATTTTCTAAGCATTGACTTTTGATCTAGGCTCTCTGGGCTGGACTGTTCTCTGCTAAGAGAGGCCAGTGTCTAACCTCTACCTTGCCACAATGAAGTGCATCCTGATAGCATTGGACAAGAATGACCTTTTTGGCATCTGAGATTGATTTACAATGCTGCATTTCTGTCTGTAGACTGGAGGAACATTCTGGATGTGAGCACACATAGTGGGCCAGTCCTTGAGGTGGTTACAGCTTGAGGTGTGCATATTGATAGCTGAGAGGAGGAAGGGGGTGACCTGGTTCTTCTGTCAGTGGAATATTGAATCTGTAGTCAAGCAGTGACTGCAACATGCTGCTAACTCTTTGCTGCTGGCTTTAGTGGGGCCTGCTCCTCCTCAGCAGAGTAGGTCTATGGTGGGCAGTGGTGCAACTAGCACAGAGAATTGCATTTATCTTCCCCACTGTATTGTGCTCTCACTTATGTGTGGGGTTTCACTGCATCGTGGCACCAAGTACAGCCCTACTGGCTATTGCTGCTTTGTCCATAGGTGGTAGGTAGGGTTTATGGCTTTTAGAAGTTTTACTTTTGATCTGCATCACCAAATGAACATATTCCTTGTTCGACACGGGTTAACTAAGCCCAGGAAATTCACTTTGCACTGACAGCTCTCAGGATGGACTCTTACCTGATCCAAGTGAATGGCCGTGGAGACCATGCCCCTATGCGAGATGTTCATCTCAAGAACACTGGAAACACCATATCACTGGGGAAGGCAAAGGGCCGGAAGCCAAGATGGGCTGTCAGGGCTTCTGAAATGTCAAAGAAGACTTTCAATCCTGTCCGAGCCATTGTAGACAGCATGAAGGTGGAACCCAACCCAAAGAAAGCTATGATCTCCTTGTCCTTAGGTGAGCGTAGTCCTGTGGCTGAAGCCTCTGGGTATTGGGGTCAACTGTGTGGCTGGCAGATTGCAGGGCTCTGAAGCACCAAGTTTGTGGTGCAAGCACCAAGGGATAGGCCAGACAACCACACAGTTCTGTGTCTATCACAGTCAGTGAAAACTGTACTATTTTTTCAATCTTTGTAAAGGAGACCCAACAGTCTTTGGAAACCTTCCCACAAACGATGAGGTTACACGGGCTGTGAAGGAGGTTTTGGACTCAGGACAGTGCAATGGCTATGCTCCATCGGTTGGTAAGCTGACAAAGCTCATCCTGTGAAAACTGGATGAAGGCATGTGCCAGCCCTTACCCCACAGCAGGTATCAGAGCCCACAGACATATTTCCACTGGCACTCTGTAGCTGTCCTCACCAGCAGTCACATGAACACACCAAGTATGTGTGTCCTGCAGATACACCTGGGTGCCCTTTGCCACGTGGGCTGTTTGAGGCCCAGAGCTCCTGCAGAAGCTCTGCTGCCACAGTCACCAAAGCAAGCAGGATTTCAAGCACCCAGAAGAGGATAGCACTGTGTGTTCCTGCCATGGGTTGCAACCAAGCTCCTTTCTGATCTGCCTTAACCCTTTGGGCTCCCTGACTTCACCAACAACATGAACCTTGTTTGCAGCTCATGCCAAAAGTGTCCACAGAGCATCGATCATGCCTGCCTCACCCTACATGTGGTGACAGGGAGGGCTGTCCCAGTGCTATCACTAAACAGTGGAGGCCATGCCATCACACCTATCTTCCCTCTGGCTCAGAAAACTCCTGGCTTCCCTCCACCCTCCTCCTGTCAGTTCTGTTCCCAGGACATGCTGGAGCCAGAGTCTGCTTCCCTGCCCAAGGTCTGTCCCTGCTCTTGGCCATCCTGGCCCAGCCTTGGGACTGCATTCTGCTTGGCCTGAAGCAGGACAATCTCTCCCACCCTGGGACACCACCAAATGGGCTCCCCCACTCTGGGCAGCAGCTGCAAGCCTTGTACTTGTAAGAAGCAGCAAACAGTCTGTAAAAACCTCCCTTCCATGTTTGACTTCTCTTTCCTCAGGCTACCAGTCCTGTCGGGAAGCTGTGGCTGCATACTACAACTGCCCAGAGGCACCACTGGAGGCCCAGGTACTTGGTGCCCAGTCATGGTGCTCCCACCACAGTGCAGGCAGCGTGCTGCTGCCTGTGTCCAGATCACAGGGCATGGGAGCCCTGCCCCAGCTCTCCCAGCTGTGGGACTGAAGGCTCACCGATGGCCTTTGCCCCAGGGTGGCCTCCTCCTGCTTTCATCCCTGCCCTGAGCCCTTCACCTCCACCCTCCTCAGGAGGAGGCTGGGCTTTCCAGATGTTGGAGGTTTCATGCTGTCAGTCAGGCTCTGATGCTGCCTGTTTAGCTTAGAAGCTCTACCTGTCAAAGCCAAGCCTGGGTGTTACATCCCTCCCACATGTCTGGAGTACTTCAGAGTGACTGTGCTTCCTCCTCATAGACCTCTCTGTGCTTTTTGCAGGATGTCATCTTAACAAGTGGCTGCAGCCAGGCCATAGAGCTTGCCTTGGCAGTGCTGGCCAACCCAGGCCAGAACATCCTCGTGCCACGGCCCGGCTTCTCCCTCTACAAGACTCTGGCATTGTCTATGGGGATTGAGGTCAAACTCTACAACCTCTTGGTAAGTGGTGGCAGGCCTGGCAGGGGCAGCCCTGAAATTTCTGCCTCTCAGAAATACCCTGGCCCTGCCTGGGAAGTGGGTGAAGGGGATGCAAATAACCCTGGGTGCCCTGGCACACCTCACCCTATGTGGCAAGTCTCGTTCCTCAACAGTTATTTCCCCTTCACTTCACTAGCCAGAGAAGGCCTGGGAAGTTGATTTGGAGCACTTGGAGTCTCTGGTGGATGAGAAAACAGCTTGCCTCATTGTGAACAACCCATCAAACCCCTGTGGATCTGTGTTCAGCAAGAGCCACCTCCAGGAGATTTTGGCAGGTGAGCCTGCCTGTGTGTATCTGGGGTGTGGTTACAGTCTAGTGCCTGCCCACATTGTCCATGTCTTGATCACTGCAGTACCATGGCCCAGGACTTTGCTTCTCTCCTCATGACCGACTCTACCTCAGAAATCAGGGCCTGCTCAGTGTAAGGGTGCTGTCTTACCCAGTCAAGAGCATGCACAGCGTGTGACTTCCTCAAAAGCCATGTGTGGCTTGGACTGCTCGTTTCTCCAGTGTGGCACTGCAGAGTGTGTTCACAGGATCCCGGTACTTCCTGAGGCCTGGTCTGACAGAGGGAGGTCTGTGCTGCCAGTCTCCACAGACTGGAGCAGTAGTAGGCTCAGTCAGGGCAGGGATCTCCTATACTTGGGCTTTCTGAATGAACAGTCTGTACGAGGAAGACCTGGACCCTCTACCCTGGGACAGAGCTTCCCTCAGAGCCCTGCCAGGCCCTGCAGCAACGGGCAAGTCTGTTCCCATGGAGGATGCAGGTTGGCCAGGCTGAATGTCCTCTCTCCCACAGTTGCATCAAGACAGTGCGTGCCCATCCTTGCTGATGAGATCTACGGAGACATGGTGAGTGTCAGTTGCAGACCTTTGCACCCCCAATGCTGCCTGTCCTTTTTGATCCACCTTGGCCATGACAGCCAGGTGTCCAGAGGTGAGGGACATCTCCACTCCCCTATGCCTGGGTCCATGCCTGGAGCTCCCAGTCCTTTGATATACAGTGCTGAGGCTATTGTTCCTCTCCAGCTTCTTTCCTCTTCCCAAACTGCCTGCTTTTATGTGAGTGCACATACCCTATTCATACCTTGAAGGCGTGAGCCTTCACCATCAATTTCCCATCGCTTCCCTGCATCCTTTCTTGTTAAGCCTCATGCACACCCCAACAGTTCTCACAATAAGAGGCAGGGACAGCCCTAACACAGTCTGCTGTCACAGGTGTTTACTGACTGCAAGTATGAGCCCATTGCAACTCTCAGCACCAATGTGCCAATCTTATCCTGTGGTGGCTTGGCAAAGCGATGGCTAGTCCCTGGCTGGCGGATGGGCTGGATCCTAATTCATGACAGGAGAGACATCTTTGGCAATGAGGTAAGAACTGCTGAGTGTTGCTGTCATGGCAACATACTCGCACAGTCTTCAGTGTGTGGATCACCAGGTCTTGGCAGGTACTGCTCTTTTGCTCTCACATGGGTGTAAACTGAATTGTGCTTACATGCTTTTCTGCAGCTCTAGGCTCTTCATTTCCCTTCCTTACTCCAAGTGCTCCCAGATATGGCCTTCTACCCACATCTACACTGTAATATACTATCTCTGCTGCTCCTTAGTATGTACCTTGTTCTTTTTGTGTCCTTCTAAATTCTCTTCTCAAATAGTTCCAATGTGCACTGAAAGTATTGCATGGCTTATCCAGCATGTGGCATCCATGTGTGGTGTCTATGTGATCTTAACATAGTTTCTCTTAAGAGTAAGAACAAAGCACCTTGCAGTGCTGCCAGTGCCTTATCTGGCTATTTTTCAGCTGTGTTACAAGAACAACCATCTACTGCAGTGACCTTTCCACCTAGAAGGCTCTCTGCAGAGGAAGAGGGAGAAGAGAGGACCAAATGAGTGAGCAGAAAAGCTAATGTTGATTGTCCTTATCTGGCTTTGAAAGTGTGGATTGTGGGCCCAAACCAAAGGGAAATGCAAAGTGGTATTTGGAACAGCTCTGACTTTATTTGTATTGTTTTTATTCCAGCCTAGTTTGAGTCAGGTTGGGATGCTCCAAACATTGTCTCTGTTGGCATTACAATTTGCAACTGAGGAACAGAGAATGGCACTGTAAATAGTCTGCAGAACCTGGTAAAATAGTCAAGCAAATGTTCTTTAGTACTCTGTGTGCTCACTGAAGAAAGGGATGTGAACAGATGTAGAAATAAAGTGGCCTTGGAGCTGTTCCTTTCCGTAAGGAAACCATCATCTGAGTGCCATATCATGATGTTTTCTCAGATCAGGGATGGCCTTGTAAGACTGAGTCAAAGGATCCTGGGACCCTGTACACTTGTGCAAGGAGCACTGGAGCGTATCTTGTGCCGAACACCACCCGAGTTCTACCACAACACCCTAAGCATCCTCAAGGTAAACAGGCTATAACAGATCAGCAAGATTTGTTCACAGGTTGTTTGGAGGGATTTGTATCTTTAGCTCATCATCCTTTCCCATCCCACTTTGAGGTGCAATTTTGTCTGTGACTAGGAGAGCCCATTGTAACTGGGACAGAAATACTGGCTGGCATAAGTTTCAGGCAGCCCAGCCCTGCAGCTGGAGCTGCTGACCCAGGGGATGGAGTGTTTGGCATTGACTTGCTGAGCTCAGCTCAGTAACATCTGCTGTACTCAAGGCCATGATCTCCCATGCTGTTTGCATTTGTTGTGCCTTTATTTGCAGTAGGCAAACCTGTATATAGACTCAGTCCAGAGCTTGGCTTCCATTTGCTGAGCTGCTTCCTGTAATTTCTGTTTTGTAATTTCTCCTTTTTGCTTTTCAGTCCAATGCTGACCTTTGTTATGCTGCCTTATCAGCCATCCCTGGCCTTCAGCCTGTCCGGCCCGCCGGAGCCATGTACCTCATGGTAAGCAAGGAGAGTACTGTGCCTTTTCCAAACCACCAGCAGTCACAATGGGTCTCATTTCCAGTGCTTGTCAATGTTTCAGATTGGTAGTTGGCACCAGGTCTCCCTTACTGTGCATTTCCACATTGCCCTCTGCAGTAGATGCATCCCTTGGTCACTTTAGAAGGCCACAATTTGCTGTTCACTGCTCACAGAGCAGAGGCCAGCACAGATCACCCACTTGCTCCTGTACAGAACTCCAGACTTGTACTTTGCAAGACAATGTTGTTTACCTGAATTTGAAGCTAGCTGGTAATGGGAAGCCCAAACAGGACAAGACAGATTATCTTACCTCCTGTAGAAGATGTAGCCTTCTTCATACTAGCTGGTCTTCTCTTCTGCCTATGGTATTGCCTCTTTTTCTGCCTTTTCCCATGCCTGTTTGTTTTAACTTTTTATATTGTGCTGAAATTTCCTTTTTCATATCATCAAGATCTATTGAGACATTTATGACACTTTAACACATCTTTAATCTTTTTTGTTTGTCTCACAGTGTCTCCAGTTTTCCATCAGCTCTTAAAATCTGAACCTCCAGGCCTCAGAACTGGAGAATATTGCAATATCAGTCTCACTCATATTCTATAGACAAATCTTTATCAGCTGACCCTGTTTCCAATTTTACCCAGAGCTACACAGGTCATTCTGCTCATGCTCTTTGTTTAGATGCACAGCTCTAAGATTCTTTCACACCTATTATATTTCTTCAGCAGTTGGACATTTATTTCCAACTAGATCATCTGGGGTTTTTTCCTACTAGCTCATACAGAACTTTTGCATGCAAATTATTTCTCAAATTATCTGTTTAACAATATTTTCATGACATGCTTAAAATAAACTTTGCTTATAAACGCCAGCCTGGAGGGGGCCCTGAGTAACCTGATCTAGTGGGTGGCAGCCCTGCCCATAGTGGAGGGGTTGAAACTAGATGAGTTTCAAGGTCCCTTCCAATCCAAACCACTCTAGAATTCTATAAACAAATGGCCAGAATAGCACTGTGTTTATATGAAAGATGGACAGCCACCTTCTTTCCAAATACAGAACAAAAATATTTATTGATGATTTTAGCATTTCATGTCATTTTAGATTTTTCATATCATTCTACAGGGATTTATTTTGTTCATGATATTGTAGACCTTTGCTATCTTTTTTTTTTAAACCAAAGCGTTTGTCTTTTTCTTACCATATAGATTTCTTGTATGACAGAATTATTAATGCATATTAAGTTCTCTGCCAAGCTCCTTTTCAGTGTCTTATTTATTCCTTTTCACTTCTAATGGGTTACTGTATCTTTGCCATCAGGTGTTTTTTACTGAAGTTGTGCTTGACTGAAATTCCGGCTTTAGATAGTTAATGAAGGCTTCTTGAGAAGCCCAATTTTCATTCCTTTGTTTCTGTATCTTACATTCATGTCAGCCTAAAAAAGCGAGGGCAGACAGCTGCACTTGACTGGGAAGTTCTTGGGCCATGTGCGTAAACAAGATAGTTTTGGTGCCCTTGAATGCCGTGTTACATCCCTCTGCTGCAGGTTGAGATTGAGATGGAGCATTTCCCAGAGTTTGAAAATGATGTGGAGTTCACTGAGCGACTCATCTCGGAGCAGTCCGTGTTCTGCCTGCCAGCCACGGTGAGCCTCACACTGAGAGCCCCAGGGACCTCCAGGGCCAAAGCATGGCAGGAGAAGCAGCAGGGATTGCATCCCTGAGCTCTGAGGACAGGCTGGGAGTTGTGCATGCAGTGTTCATGGTCTGTAATAGTGTGTATGAGCCGACTTTCTGCTCCAGGTGCTGTGTGTGGCAGTCTCTGGCTCACTAATAGCCTCAATCAGGCTGCCAGGATCTTCCCAGCTCCAGGCTTGCTCTGTATTGTTCAAGTTGGCAGAGCTCTCTGTGTACCCCCACACCTTCTTGCTGAAGGTGCTCCCACAGAGGCCTGGAACTGCTCCCAGGCCTGTGTTCCTTTCCTCAGCCTGTTTCCAGACCCCTGCCCCTGTAGGCACAAGAAAAGCTGAAAGATCTGTGCCCTGTGTTCACCTTCTTCCAGCTCCATTTCCAACACTGGATATGGACAGGGCCTTAAATATTCTTTTAAATATTCCTTCACTAATTCCTCTCAGTTCATTGCCTGGGTCTGCATAGTCCACACAGAGTTCTTGGGCTATCATCCTCACAGCATAATGTATACACAGATGGAGATGGGAGATTTGCTTGGAACAGAAAAAACAGTCTAAGAGAGCAAGAGCCCAGCCCTGCTGTCCTACACTGACCATTTTCACTTGCTGATGCAGCACATGGTCCCAAGGCAGGGCTCTGAAACTATAGCACTATCCCAGGTAATCTGCCATCTTCACCTTTTCTCCTCTCAGTGCTTTGAGTACCCAAACTTCTTCCGAGTGGTGATCACCGTGTCTGAAGAGATGATCTTGGAGGCCTGCAGTCGCATTCAGGAGTTCTGTGAGATGCACTACCAAGGTGCTGAAGGGGCCCAGGATCTGGAGTGTGACAAGTAGCCACAGCTGGCCTCCTGCCTCTGTCAGGCTAGATCTTGCATGAGGCAGCAGCCAGGCAGGCAGGGCTGCTTCCAGTCAGCCACATCCCCCTGCCTTCAAGCAGTCACTGTCTTGCTGCTTCAATTTCTGTGCTCCACAGACCCCTCAGCACTATGGGAAGATGCTACTTCTCTCTCCTCCTCCACTGCAGCCTGCACACCCTGTTACATCCAGTCCCCCTGGTCTCCATATAGTTAGTATCTGTACCCTGTGTTGGTCTGTGCTGCCTGTGAACCAGCTACAGACAGGGGCAGAAGGCTGTTCCTGGGCAGGGCTCTGTGGCAAAGGCTCCACTGACCTGTGGCTCCTGTGCTGGCCATACTTCCCCTCATGGTCAGTGTCTCAGAGGATAAAAGTACCCACCTCTCACTTACTTGTGTTACCTTGGGAGGCCAGAGCTCTTTATACTGAGCCCTTTGTGTGACAAAGGGAGTAAGTTATTGTAACTTTTTTATTAATAAAGATTCTGACACGTCAGTCCTTCACTGTGCTCCTGTTGTGGCAGGTCAAGATTGGGCACTGTGTGGGTCACTCTTACTCGTCCCATGGTGTTGCAGTGCCTCAGGGCCTGTCCCCAGATTGTGACTGGCTGCCCAGGGCCATCTGGTGTGCCAGCATGGACATGGTGAGAGTGCCTCAGACCCCCAAAGGAACCCATCAGCCCTGAGTGCAGGATGGGCCCTGCAAGCTTGGCACAAACTGGAGCCAAGGCAGCTCCCCCACAGAATGGTCCTATCTGGCCCTCACAATGCCCCTGCCACGGACCCCAACAGAGCAGAAGGTGCTGGTGCCAACTGATGTGGGGAGGCAACTGCCCCTGGGCCCAGAGCCAGCTGTGCTGGGTGCTAGTGCCTAAGTACTCAGGGCTGGGGCAATCACACATTTCCTGCTGTAACTGTGAATCATGGGGCGGCACCCCATGGCTCACATTGTACAGGGTGTTTGTGACATGCCACTGGGGCCAGGGTTACTGATTGCTGAACACATCAGCTCCATAATGCAGTAAAGAACTGGTGGCCTGGTATCTGTTCATTCAGCGGAAATGAGAGAAGGTGATAATGCCCATCAGACCACAGGTGCTGGGGAGCTGCTCGGGAGCCATTTCTGGAACTGACAGAGAGGCAAGCGGCAGAGTGCCTGATGTCTCCCCTTCAGCTCTGCTCACCTCCTGCAGAACTGGAATCCATGGGTCAACCCTGCCTCACCAAAGTGAGCTAGCTCTAGATTACACACTGCCAGACCTGCCAGGTTCTATAGGCAGCTCACTGTCTCCCCTTACCTTGTCCAGTACAAAATCTGGGCAGTATTCCATTAGAGGAGAGGCATCTATATGAGAAAGATACCAGTGTATGAAAAGGTCTTTGACATGTCAGTTGAGTGTCCATGCTACATCTTTCCCCTTCAAAGAAAGCAATCCCAGAACAAAAAGAGAGGGAAGCCAGGCCTGTGGGTGAATGGTACACGGCAGCAGAGATTTCATGCCATTAGACCTCCAAACAGAGCCAAATAACCTGAGCTGCCTTAAACTAAACTTTGAAAAATAATAAGTAGGGTGGTGTGTGAAGGGTCTGTTAGACCAGGAGAGCTTTGCAGCATGATGTTTCTGCATTGTTACACCGTCTTGCACCTACTACAGCTGTCATGTTTGATCTGGTTTTTTGAGCTCTTGTCCATGCATCTTAGGTTCTGTGGCTTTAATACCCCACTAGTAATAAACAGATCTGGCTTGTAGAGAAAGCTGCTCCTTTGAGATCACTCTCTCTTCAGGAACCCCTTTCCTTTCAGAGTCCCCTCAGAGATGTCTGTTAACATGCAAATATTCTGCAGTAATTAACACATTCTGTTTTTTCTTGACCCAGCAGAATTTGGCTGGGGACACTTAGGGAGCCAGAGACACAGGCATATATACACCTCATAAATATCACTATATTCAGATTTCTCAAGGCCACATCCTCTATTGCCATCTTTTGCAAACATTAACACTGCCTTTTGACCACACCTAGGTTTTCCCTGATGCAATAGCAAACTAGCATTAAACCACAAACACGCTGGTATCATTTTTCAGGTATTATACTCACAGATGTTTTGCGTCATATGTGGGTGTAGCCTAGAGCACCCTGCCAGCCATACAAACTAACCAAAGCTGGTGTTTGGACACGCTTTGTGCCAAAGAAAACCCTTTCAGGAAGGAGACCAAGGAAGAATTCAAGGGACAGGCCTGAAGCTGCTCTTTGCAGATGCTCAGACAAGGTCTGCAGGGCTTTAGTAGAACTTCCTCAGTGGCCTTATGCCTGATTGTGGGGAAATAGTAGAAGATTGGTGAGGAGGATTGTAAACACTCTAAAGTGACTCGCAGCTGAGGTGAGGTGTAGAAAAACATGTATATTATACTGTTGTTTGGCCTTGTGTGTAGTACATCTGTGTTTAGATAATATAGGCCTCTGATAGAAGCACCCCACTGAACATGCTTGAAATTCTTGCTCTACTGTGGTAAAGATCAAATCTTAGTGGTAAACTATGCCTGCAACAATCCCTAATAGACAGGTGAAAACAGCGGGTTTGGTGATCCTTGAGCAAGAACCAGGCTCTGCAGTGCTGGCATCCCTGTTAGTGTGTGTCTGCCTGCATACTGCTTTGAGGATCTCCTGGTCAGTGAGGAAATAGAAATAAATTTACTCTGCATTTCATCTGCGGTTTTGTGCTTGTTCCTACATCCTCCTTGTACCACCTCACGCACTGATCCACAGCCATCTTCCCTGTCTTAGCTGGGGAACACCTGTAGAACACCCTGGCACAGGCTTGCAGTGTGCTTCTGCTCTTTTCTCTGCTGCCTGAACTGGCCATGTTTAGGAGGAGGGCGACCTACCCCAGACATGGGAACCTAGGCAGGGAGGCAACCTTGTGCCTAATGCTCTTCTTGGGAAAGGAGGGAACTTCTCAGCCAGTGTAAGCGAAATGTACTTGTCCTCAGCTTCCAAAGGCACTGGCAACAGGGTTCAACCCAGACAGGCAAACCGGCACTGCTGCCAAGTGGGGCCAAATCACACCTTCCAGCAGTGAGGCCATCAGCTTCTCCAGGTGCCTTAGGAACCTGAATGCAGCCCAGCCCAAGGGCCCCCATTCCCTCTTCTAGCAACCCTGGCTGCCTCCAGCAGGGCTGTAGAGCAGGAGTCCTTGAGGGTCTGCATGCCTTGGGGCCATGGCTTTTGGCTGCAAGAGCTTGTCTGCACTGGCCTGCTCTCTACCTGCAGTGGCAAGATGTGGTTTGCACTGATCTGGACCCAGGATGGTTGCAGGGAGTCAGTCTGGGGATGACTGGAGGCTGTGGTGAAGCACAGCCCAGCCTGCCTGGGAGCTCAGGTGAGGCATGAGCATCGCATGGCAATGAGACCCCAGGGGAAGGGGAAGGTGTCTGTGCAAGACTTCTTTGGACGTGAGGGCTGGCATTTCACCTGGTTTACCCAGGCATTCACCAGTGCAATCATAGCATTGACTCTTCCAGCAGCTCTCTGGAGTCATAACCTTTGGGGTGCAGAAAATGTGAACCATCCCATCACACATCCGAAAGAGAGAGAGATTTCCACAGCATGAATCCCATGAGCTGCTTTAGATGTCAATGATTTGTGCTCTGCAGGGCATACAAGAGCAGATATTAAAATCTTGGATAGCTTGAAGATTGCAAGTAGGGAGAAATTACTCTCTGTCTCTCTTGATTAAAAAAATTGTGATAATATCAAATACAGCTTTTATATGTAGGATCGAACCAGAGGCAAGTAGTTCTCACAACATGCAGCCAAACATACCCATACAGCCAGGAAATCTTGTGGATGCCAAAAGTATCTGAGTTCAAAACATGACTGGAGAAGCGAACATAAAAAAATGTAAGTGCTGTCAAATGGAAAGACAAGCTCGATCTGAACTGAGTTTAGAGAGCTTCTGTGTTTACTCACAAGCATTACCCTCCACTCTCATCACAGCCAACAGAAAGAAACAGGCACTTTCAGGGCATCATTCACTAGCTTGTTTTGGATATCTCCATTAAGAGAGATGAATCTTGTACTCCAGATCCCTGGCTTCAGGTCAAGAGAGCATGTGAGGAGGAAATGTTTCTTGTTCTCTTCCCTAGGTATCTGCTTTTGATGATGGCAGAAGGCAGGGCATGGGGTTAGTCAAACCTCACAGCTGAGCCAGTTTCACTGCTCTGAGTATGCTTTGTTCTCTCATCAGCTATCAAAGACATGCCCTCAGGCAAACTACATACAGCTGGAACAGATATTTTGATACATCTCTGTGCAATTGTTGGCCAGGGAGGAACAATGCTTCAGGGAGAGCCACTCAAGTGGTGTGACCTTTGTAAATAAAAAGGTTTTCTAACACTTAATGACCTACAGGCAAATCCTTCCTACAGATGGTGTCAGTGCAGGGCATGGGAACACATGCAGGGCATGGGAAACCCAGGTTTCACAGAACATTGCATGGTTCTCTACAGAGCCCTACCTGGGCCCCTGCCAGTTTCTCACCTGGTTTCCGAACTCCAGGGTTACCAGGGCTTGACCATTTGTGTTGGCAGGGCAGCAAGTGAAAGGGAACATGATCTGCTCTATTCAGGTTGTCCCTCCTGCTGGAAGAACCACCCTTGCCCAGATTTCTTGCTTCTGCTCTCTCCTATATTCCACTTGCCCTGTGAGCAGCTCAGTGAGGTCCTTGGGGACAAGGGACACCATTAAGAGAAGGTCTACATCTTTCCAGACTGTGTGACAGAAATTATGAGATCTGGAATAGGAACAGCAATTGCCTCTGCATAGTAGAGTTTCTCTTAAACCCAGTGCTGCCCTGCTTCACTCCCTTACCTGGCACAGCCCCACTGCAGCTCCAGCACCTTTGTGAATCATTAACAGGCCAAGTCTAGCTGCTCCTTTCACAGCTTCTCCTTCTCACGTAATTTTCTTTCCCAGCCTCTAAATGTTTAATCAAGCAAGGCATGAACAGAGAAGAGTCAAAAAGATTTTATGTGAATTTGCTTCTGCTGAGAAAATGACAAGCAGTCAGAGCAATAGTAGGAAAGTAAGCCTTATCTGCACTCCTGGTGGGCAAGCTGGTCCTCCTTGCAACAAGGGTTCTTCTTTATCCTTTGCTTTGACACTCCACAGACATCCCTGTTCCTCCTTTTACAGAAGGCAATCTCTTTTGGACCTTGAAACAGGACTTAAAAACACCTCTCAGTCTCCTTCACAAACTTACTGGCTCTGCTTATTAGCAGCACCTGGGCATTTGTGCCCCTGCAGGAAACTTCCATCCCGTGCTTTGTACCTAGTGCAGGGTGGAGTTTTTCCAGTTTGCAGTTGGTCAAAGTAGGCGGGCAGTGCAGAGCAGTTAGCTGGGATGTGCACAAATGAAGGGCTCAGGAGGGAGCAGGCACAGGTGTAGGTAAGACCTGAGAACCTGTGTAGATGAGAGCCCAGCATGAAGGCAGCGTGTTCGTGTGACTGCCTAGAGAACTGTGTACGACAGCAGTGAAAGTGTGAGGGCAACTTTGCTTGAATCAGGTCTGGTGGTGCTTCAAGAGGACTTACTAAGGTGAGATTTTCAACCATTTCTTGGTATCTGGTGTGGATGCTCTTGTGCCCAGAACTGCCCATGCTCAGCAGGCTGAACTGGGAAATCGTTTTTGTAAAGCACTGCAAACATATTGATGCCAGCAAATTGCTATGATTCTTACTGCAGACAGAAGCCGTTGGCCTGCCTTAAAGGGCAATTCCTGCTTCTCCAGGCTGTCTTCTCAGTGCCCTTGCTCAGGTTTTCTCACTAGTGACTGTCATGCCAGCTGCTCTCCTCTGAATGGGCAGATGACTTCCAATTCTGCAGAAGCTGATAGGGGCAAAAACTGAAGAAGCATTTGAAAAAGCTATAAGTAACCATCAGTGCCATCAAAGACAGTTGCCTGGGGTTTCCCTGGCACCAGATCCTCTTTACTATACTGCTGCCACTACAGCAGTGGGAAATGCCTACAGGTCTGGAGAGCTCCCCCAGACTGGCAGAGCACTCGACAGCAGAGTGCACAGCACAAGGTGTTTTGTGCTGGAACTGTCTCACACCTGCGCCAGACATGCACAGGTTCGACAAGCGTGTACTCTGGGGACATGCTGCCCAATGCTCAGAGTGTGTTTGATGGGTACATTTTCCTTGGGTTGCTTGTTGCTTTCTGTAATGCACAATGCATGCTCTTTGCCAGGATCAAGACTTTCCAAAGTCCCTGTGTATTTCTGGAAAAGCTTAAGATTCTGCGCCTTTTTTTTTTTTTTTGGAACCTCTAGCTGGTCAGGCAGACAGATCCTAGTTTTTTGTGTTCTCATACATTTGCTGTGGGAGACTCTAACATGGTGACACTGGATTGTCATATTTTTCAGTAGTTCCTATACTTCATCCTTTGTGCCCTGAGATTCTTCTTGTTCTTTCTGCTCTCAGCCAGATCCTGGCTCATGTCTCTGGCAGCACACAATAACAGTGTGCTGGTTTTTGTTCTGCAGCTGAAATTGTCTCAGTCCTTCTGGGTTGATCTTTACCCAGCAACTCTGTGAGGGCTTCATATTTTCATTTTTGCAGTATGAAATTAATTGATTCCCTGGTGACTCAGGATGTTTGCTGTAGGGAAAATGGGATTAAGCTTGAGACCTTAGTTTAGAAACATCCCAGCTGCAGTGATTGAGAGATGCAGTGCTGGAAAGCAAGGTTATAATTAGTATTTCTTTCATAGTAGGGAACATATAATAGAACCTCTACTGTTCTTTGCTGCTCCTCTATTCCACTTCACCAGGCACACAACTCATTTCAGTCCTTCTACCCTCTGTGGAACAGACTTGTCAGGGCAAAGTCTCATTTTAAAAGAAAACCAAGATGTCTATGAAGGAAAGTGAAGAACCCTTCTGGACTAGGATGGGGGGGGGGCTCTCCCCAAAAACCACCACAACCTTTGATGTTAATAGATTTTAATCAGAAAATGCAGAGATAAAGGATAACAGTTCCTTACTACAAATATATATATTTATAACCAAAAGAAAGAAAAAAACCCCCAGAACAAATAGTAACACTGTAACCAAAACTTTGAAACAAATCAAGTCCTCTCTCTGCCCCTTCGGTGCAGTTGTATTTCCAGACACCGGGAGGCGCTGCTGCGCCTTGTGAAGCAGCGCCTGGGGTGACCCACAGGCTCCAGAGAGGCAAAGACAGAGGGGTAGGGATTGGTGCTCCTTCCGAAAACTCACGTGGGAATGGCGGCCACCAGGGACAAGCCAGGCGAACCCCCTCCAAGTGCTTCCACCAGCCCAGCAAATAGCAGCTGGCACACAAAGCAGCCGGAGGAGAGTAGTGTGGCAAAAACCTGGAAACGTCTCTCCCCCACACCTCCCCCCAGTCCTCTCCCCAGCCATTGCGTTGGAATGCAAAGCTATCAGCCATCCCTTTGTTTAGCCTTTAGACAGTCAGCTGGCTCTGGGTGGGCTGGGCTTCAACAAGCCATCTGTTCTGGCCCCCAACTCCCAAACCACGGTGTTGCTAAGGGACAGAAAAAAAATTCCATGAAACTGTAACAGGCAACAAGCATCACTATTTCCTGTGTAAGAGCGAAGAAGCTGTTCAGGCTGTGGCCTCATACGAAGTCAAGTGAGGCAACCAGCAGTAGCACGGGCACGGGTTTAATCTCTGCCAGGGGAGGTTTAGGTTGGATATCAGAAAAAAATTCTTTACAGAGAGAGTGATCAGACATTGGAATGGCTGCCCAGAGAGGGGGTGGACTCACTGTCCCTGGAGGTTTTTAAGATGAGACTCAGTGCCATGATCTGGTAATCACAGTGGGGGTGGATCAAGGGTTGGACTTGATGATCTCAGAGGTCTCTTCCAACCCACCTGATTCTATGATTCTATGATTTCTACCAAGAACGGTCACAGGGATGGCCTGCATACTCTGTCAAACGTCCAAAACATGCAGCTATCCCACCCAGATTTGATTCAAGATAAAAACAAATCCTTGCTTCAAGAAAAAAACTGTATACATTCTCATACTCATTTACATGCAGGTTTCCAAAGAAATAATTATTTCTGTGGTTTTAAATATTTCTGGGCATTTTCATGCCAGTGTTCATGTCTGCTCAGCAGAGATTTCTCGATTAATAGCTTCTGGCTACAATTCAAGAGCTCTGTGAGGAGTTAGAATAACACTATTAATTGTGCCAGATGGAAGTGATATCATCAAAGTTCATTTGGAAGCCAGGACTTTTGGTAAACACTACTGTATTCCTTGCATTGTATTTGCAAGGAGGAAGTGATAAATTACTTATTTTTACAACAGGCTTTGTTTGCAGCTCTTCCTGGGTTGGTCCAAATAGAGACCTGTTTCACTTTCTCATCAGACCTGAACACTACAGGCCATTTGTGTAACCAAATAAGTCAGTGGGCTTCTTGTCCAGACCAGAAGTATGTGGTCCCTCACAAAATGCACAACTCCAACCTTGCAAGACATTACTAAAGGAAAATTCATATTGTGGTAACACTTAGTGTCAACAACCAGGCTTACCCATTGGGCTGGGTATTGTCCTGTCTCTGAGAAATTACAATTGCTGCCTTATAAACCCTAAGCTCACAACGGTGCACAGCAGATAGCTTAGATAAACAAGTCAATTTATGCACATATCTTGGAGGGACAGATAAGTACCATTCCTAGTTGGTGAGCAGTAGTGACTGTACCTGAAAATATAAAACATCAGTATTAGAGTACTACCTCTGTCTCTGTAGGTCCCTTGCAACCATGGTGAAGTCTAGAAGAGTGCACGTGCTCCTGATTCTGGTAGTTCTGTCCTTCTTCCTGATCCACTTCCTACCCTGCAACAACAATGCCCGCATGGAAGAAAAACCTTCTCCAGTCCACATTCTCATTCTCTCCTCCTGGCGCTCAGGATCTTCCTTCACTGGACAAATCTTCAGCCAGCACCCCAGCGTCTTCTACCTGATGGAGCCTGCGTGGCATGTCTGGGTTAAGATGTACCAGAACAGTGCCAAAGTCTTACACATGGCAGTGCGGGACTTAGTCAGGTCAGTCTTTCTGTGTGACATGTCTGTGTTTGATGCTTACATGTCTAGCCAGAAGAAAAAGTCTGATTTATTTCAATGGGAGACAAGCCGAGCCTTATGCTCCCCACCTGCCTGTGACTCATTCAGTCGCACTGACATAATCACTGCAGGCAATTGCAAAACAATCTGTAGCAAGTATCCATTCAGCAAGGTGGAGGAAGCTTGTAAAACCTACAGCCATGTTGCCATCAAGGAGGTTCGGTTCTTTGACCTGAAAGTTCTTTACCCCCTTCTCACTGATCCATCCCTGAACCTCAAAATTATTCACTTGGTCCGTGATCCCCGGGCTGTGTTCAGGTCCCGAGAGAATACAATGGCAGACCTAAAACGTGACAGTAACATTGTTATGGGGTCTCAGAGGGCAAAGGGTGAAATGGGGCCCTATAACACAATGCAAGTAATCTGCAAAAGTCATGTTGAGATTTACAAGGCAGGAAGTCAGGCCATTCCCAGCTTCCTGAAAGACCGTTACCTGTTGGTTCGCTATGAAGACATTGTCAGAGACCCGCTGGCAAGGGCTGCTCAGATGTACAGGTTTGCAGAACTCCATTTCACACCAGAACTTCAAAAGTGGGTGCACAACATCACCCACGGGAAGGGTCACGGAGCACAGGCCTTTGATATTGGGTCCAGAGATGCACTGAGAGTATCCCAGGCCTGGAGGAAGACACTGCCCTTCCAGAAAATAGAAAAAGTGCAAAAAGTGTGCAAGGATGCGATGGACTTGCTGGGCTACCGGCTCGTTCAGTCTGAAGAAGAGCAAAAAAATCCGTCACTGGATCTTTTGTTTGCCCAGAACTCCTCGGAGTATCAAACACTTAAGGCAGAAAAACTGATGTCTGCACCTACTCTCTGAACATTGCAGAGTGCAGAACTGTTCCCTAGAACCAAAGAGGACAGAGGAGCAGGCATAGAAGTGTAAGAGAGTGTGCATGGATGCACATGGATGCAAGGACAAGTAACAGAACCCCAACTGCATTCATGAGAGCTCTAACCAGCACAGGGTCGCTCTCTAAGGCCCCTGGAGACTCAGCCACAATGGAGGCTGAAGTAATGCAAGTTTGTTTTCTGAATAAAGTATGTTGAGATTGGAGCATACAGAATACCAAAGGAGTTGGGACCAGACAGCAGAGCTCAACCTCCACCACAAATCACAGTTAAGTACCAGGGAAACCACATGGAGCAATTGCACTGCAAAAGAAAATAGAAAAGGAAGCTGAATAGAGAGAACATTATTTGTCATGCTGCCACACAGGATATGTAATGTCAGAAAAGATGCAAGGATGACAAGACATTTGGTTTCTGGAAAGATGATTTTTTTCTGAATGGTTGAGTTTTCAAGGCCAATTTTCCTTTTGTTCCATTCCCGTGCCTGGGTATCCAGCGTTGCTGGCAATGTTGGGGAGATGTTTGTGTTCACTTACTGTATAAGGGGAAAATGGAATAAAGCTGCTGTTGTTGAAAATAAAAACTCTTGGATTTGCATGTTGGGATCCATTTCTGGGATTATATGAATGCATTTATGTTTTTAGCTGAAATAGTTCTGTCTTCTAGATTTCAAACCCAAGTATAGTTGTATCCTTGGGAGTTCTCACAGTCCACATGTGTGACAGTAGAATTCATGCTAAGGTTGAGATCCTAAAGACAAGGTAAGGACACAGATGGCACTGGTATAAATACTGGAACTGGGAAGATAGGTTTATGGGAACAGACTGAAGAAACAAAAACAGGAAGTTATCCTATTGAACCATTTGGTGAGAGTATTTCTTGTCTTAGAGCATAAAAAACAGATGTTTAATGGACTATGTCATTCTCCACCATCTCAATTGGACATGCCATTCTCCCACCTCCAATGGGAATACGTAGCTCAAACCAGAACAGAATTATTTTTACCTGGTTTTAACAGTGTTCCAGAAGACAAGGAGAAAAAGTTGTTACGAGAGTTGGGGAGGAGTGAAACGCCTACAAATACTTCTTTCTAAGCATCTCTTTCCCATGGAAATTGCAGAGGCCCTTTAACACACATCTATGGAGAGCTTGCTACCTTAGCAACGTGGATACCTCTATCCCTACAGCTGCACCCCTAATCCCTGCAAAGGGCAGGATGTTGTATTATGGAAATAATAACTTTATTACTAGGGATCTTGTTGAATGACAAAATCCATGCTGAGAAGGCAGCACTGAAAGCAAGATATCTTCCTTTACACAGTGTTTATGCAAACTTGGGCAGGCAGGCTAACAGAGAGAAATGGGACTTGCACCATGCCAGAGAAGCACGCAGCCAGTTTTTCTTTGCAAGTCCCTTTAAAATAGAGCTAAACACATTCAGCTAAAAGCAGGGGGTCTCAGAAGCCCCTTCTTAGTGAAATTATAGTAAAGAGCTTCCTACTTGAAGTGCCAAGAAGCCTGATTCTGAGTGTTTTCAATACATTGCTAATTATATCTCTACATTAACCAATATCAGCTTGAGTGGCCTAAGTTTTATTATGAATACTTGTTTTCAGTGGACTCAATGCTGTGTATCAAATGTTTACCTGAACAAAAACCTTCATAGTGTTTCCAGTCAGTAAACAAATGACTTATATAAAAGTAATACATAATGCATTTTCTTAATGTACTTTTTTGAAAATTACTTTAACTTCTGCTTCCTAAGCCTCATCAGAGAAAAAGCAGGATCAGTGATTTCATTGTATCTTTACTACAGTCCTTTAGGTAAGTTTTCTCAATACCACAATTGTAAGACCTTCTTTTTTTTCTGGAAGCAACAAAGCCACACAGTATGGCCACACGCAAATTTAAAGTTGTCTTAATGCAACAAAAGATGACTTAAAATACTTTTCAGAGGAGGAAGAAAAGAACAAAAAAGCCCCAGCTTTCAAGATAGTGATGATAATGTGTAAAACTATGATTACACCCTTTGGCACACGCATAAAGTAAAGGTCATGCAAGTCTGTTTAGAAACAAACATCAAGATTACATTGTACAAGTTTAGAAAAACAAACTATTTTTATATCAATAAAAGTGATTAAGATGGTGAAGTTTCCAATCAAAACAACTTTTAAAAGCTGATTCTGGTATTCCTGTTGGTTGCTCTTCAACGTGATGCATGTGATCAGTTTTTCACTGGTAACTTTACTTATGAAAGGGCAGAAGTTCATTGACATTGATGAATGCTGGCTAACTCTAAAAGAAAGCAAATAGGAAATACCCAAATTCCAGATAATAGCTTGCAGAATTTCTGCCTCTGGAATCGTCTTTAACTCAAAGCTCTGGCATGTGTATTGCCACTTTGCCCTCTTTTCCAGGTATATGAATATTGCTGCTCCTGGCAATAATACAAAGAAGAAACTTGTATTCACCTTTGTGCTACAAAAAGAGCCTTCTTGACCCTCCTTGACAGTACAGGAACCTGATAGAAACATGGAAAACCAAACTGTCTCCAGCGTAATGGAAGGAGTGTAACTGTGTCATAAGACAAAGCACAGAGAACAAGGTTTTTTATAATGGAAGAAGGCAGAACCAAAATGCCCTGAGGCAGAACCATAAGGTATGGTGACATCTTCAGGTTTTAATGGGGAAGTGAAAGGAGACCTAGACCCATGTGTCTGTACAAGCAAGTGTCCCTGTGGACAATCAGTGCCTTTCAGGAGTTCTGAACAGATGAAAAAGGATAACCTGGAGTAAGCTGTGCTCTGTGTGTCTTAGTTCCTACACTGGATTGCATGAAGTGCATATGGAAAGATTCTTGGTGTTAGACAATGTGCTTGTGTGGTTCTGCAAAAGCAAAAGCACTGTATGTGGACTTGGAAGTTTGCACTGCATTTTCCACTAATTGCCCTGAAAAAGACAAACTCGCTTTTAAAATAAGAATTAAAATTACAATTATAAAAAGATATAGTAAGTCTGATCATTTTATATTGCAGCTACTGATTGTGTTCTGCCTCTAATTTTGAATTCTAGAGCAGTTTTGTTAAACGAGACCATTGAATTGCAACATTATGGTGCTGCTGAGATGTGTACACCACCCAGGCTAGAACAGGAGTTTTTTGCTGTGAGAGGTGACAGGTCTCCTGTTCATGAACCTGGCATCAGAAGTACTTGGATTTCAAATCCAACTGGTAAAGTTTCTAATTTAAAAAAACAACCTATTTTGTTTGCTGTGTTGTCTTGCACTCCCTTTTTAAGTGCTTGCCTGGCCTTCCACACAAGTCTCCAATTACCAGTGTGAACAGTACAAATGTGCCAAATAATTCTCACTTTTCAGCAGGAATGACCTGTCCAGTGAAACAATGCACAGTGCAGTTTTAGCATTTATTTGGTTACACTGGTTAACCCCCCTAACAATCAGTTGGTGTTTCTGAAATAGCAGTTTCATTACATCAAGGTGTTACTTACTTTCGATATAATTTGAATTTGCCTTAAAATCAGCAATTTCCTAATCCACCTTTATTTTTTTGAGTGCCAAAGTGCAATAAACAAAAAACACCAAAGATAACTCTTTAAGAAAAAAAAAGATCTGCTTTTACCAGCCCATTTATTTCACCATAAACTCCAGATTTGTAGGAATCACTTCAAATAACATTAAAATAAGTGACTAGAGCACAACATGCTAAAAGTACCAAGTTTTTCAGATTGTGACTGTATACTAGCAATGGTGTTCTCTCTTAAACACAACTTAGGTGATACCTTAACTTTGAGCACTCTTTCTTGTCTTTCCTACTTCAACCATCACACGTGGCCCTGGACGCTGGTGTGCTTTTTCCAACTAGAACATACGGTTTGGTACATGTGCTAATTTGCCTGGATTAAAGCTGCAACACTTTCACCTGTAGAGATGCAAAATGGGCCTTTTATTAAAGTAATTACTTTAGAACATTTCTGAAACTTCATAATATTGATCCAATTTTCCATCATATTTCTGAAAAGACTATAAAGTTCCTGCCACAGTCCTAGATCAGTCGTCCTCCTCTTGCTAACTCTTCCTAAATGCTATCCGCTTTGCTACATTTTCAGCTCCAAATTTTGCTATCAATTTATTTCTGACATGTTCATCATCCTTTTGCAATTCTAAATCATCCTCTCTGCTCCATACAGGGTACCCATCCAAGCGCTGCCCCGTCTGCAGAAAGTACAAAGTAGCCTCCACTTCACCACTGTTTTTCAGAAAGGCCTGTGTAACAGTGAGCAGGTCCACATTGAACTTCTCCATGAACTGCTGCATAGTTTTTACTACTTCTCCCACCACACTGGAAGAACTTGGTCTTTCTTCCCTTTGTAACTGAGTGTCACGGAAAGCAGAGTCCTCCAGTCCAGTTTTCAAATCAGATGCTGTTTCTCCTGGGGAACTTCCTGCTCCATCTTTTGTAGAAAGCTCTTCTGAAATGTCTGAAGTGTCACTTTCTGACTAAAAGTAAGAGAAGTGGAGTCTCCAATTAAACATGGTATTTTCCGGCAAGCTTCTTTTACCACAGCTACCAACTACCTTCCACTGTGACTCTACAGTATATAAAAACCTCAGAAAGTACTAGGTATAATAAAATTCAATGACTGAAGTCAAACTGTGTTAAAGAAGATATATTCGATCATAGAAAAGCATTAAATACAAGGGAGATTTTGAACAAACTAAGCATAAAAGGCAAAAGTGTTGATGGAGCTGCAGGCACGTTTTACGCCTGAAGCGAAAGGATGATTTCTATTTGCCAATTCACGTTTGAACACAACCCCATCACAGAAACCTCATGTTGACTTGGGCAGGGAATCAGTAACGTGCTGCAGCGAGGCCCCACTCATCACAAGCCCACGTAGCTGACAGCTCGCGGGCATCTCCCGTTCGGCCACAGAAGAGATGTCGCGGCGCAAAGTCATTCCATTTAACGAGTATTGCTTGTGCCGCCGGACACCGGGGAGGGTCTGCCCCACCACTCACCTCCGAGCTCTCGAACTCCCGCCTGGCGGCCGCGAAAAGACCCCTGAGCGCGGCCTCCTCGGTCTGCGGCGGCTCTGCGGAAACACGCGGGCACCGTCAGCCGGGCCTCAGCGGGGCCCGCCGCCGCCACCCCCGCCCTCCGCCCCGCTCACCCTCGATCTGCGGCCGCAGGTGGAGCAGGTAGCGCTGGCGCATGGCCCGCCAGCTGTGTCGGGTCAGGGCCCTCCGCTCCAGCTTTACCCACATCGCGCGGCCGGCCGCCCGCTCCGGGCCCCGCTCGCGCACCGCCCGCAGCAGCGCCTCGTCCTCCGCCTCCGTGAAGCCCCGGAGGCCGCACGGGGAGGCGGGCGGCGCGGCGGGCGGCGCGGGCAGCACGAAGGGCTCCAGCGGCAGCCGCTGGTTGCGCTGCACGCACTCGGTCACGTACTCGGTGGACACGGCCCTGGCGGCAGCCGCCTCGCCGGGCTCCGCCAGGAGCACTGCCCCCGGCTCCTGCACGCGGCACAGCCGCCCGCCGCCCGCCAGCACCAGCGGCGCTATGCGCAACTTGGCCTGCCCGGGCCTCACGTAGAACCGCATTGGGCGCCCGTCGTCCCACAGAAACAGCGACCGGGACCGCACCGCGCCTGCCGCACCGCCCGCCATCGGCCCCGCCACCGGCCCCGCCCCTGCCGCACCGCCCGCCACCGGCCCCGCCACCGGCCCCGCCACCGGCCCCGCCATCGGCCCCGCCACCGGCCCCGCCCCTGCCGCACCGCCCGCCACCGGCCCCGCCACCGGCCCCGCCATCGGCCCCGCCCCCGGCCCCGCCCCTGCCGCACCGCCCGCCCCCGGCCCCGCCCCTGCCGCACCGCCCGCCACCGGCCCCGCCCCTGCCGCACCGCCCGCCACCGGCCCCGCCATCGGCCCCGCCACCGGCCCCGCCACCGGCCCCGCCCCTGCCGCACCGCCCGCCCCCGGCCCCGCCCCTGCCGCACCGCCCGCCATCGGCCCCGCCCCTGCCGCGCCGCCCGCCACCGGCCCCGCCCCTGCCGCGCCGCCCGCCATCGGCCCCGCCCCCTGCCCCGCCCCCGGCCCCGCCCCTGCAGCACCGTCCGCCCCCGGCCCCGCCCCCGGCCCCGCCCCTGCCGCACCGTCCGCCACCGGCCCCGCCACCGGCCCCGCCACCGGCCCCGCCCCTGCCGCACCGCCCGCCCCCGGCCCCGCCCCCGGCCCCGCCCCTGCCGCGCCTGCCTCCCTTGCCGCGCCGCCCGCCACCGGCCCCGCCATCGGCCCTGCCCTCGGCCCCGCCCCTGCCGCACCGCCCGCCACCGGCCCCGCCATCG
Source organism: Pithys albifrons albifrons (assembly GCF_047495875.1). Taxonomy (NCBI): domain Eukaryota; kingdom Metazoa; phylum Chordata; class Aves; order Passeriformes; family Thamnophilidae; genus Pithys; species Pithys albifrons. The sequence goes on from NC_092469.1 coordinate 22,163,043, forward strand.
GCCCTGCCCTCGGCCCGCGCGCATGCGCGGCAGGCCGGAAGGGCGGCGGCGGCGGGAGATGGCGGCACCAGCGGCGGAGCACGCGTGCGAAGCGGCGGAGAACGAGCCGCACCTCAGCAAAAAGTGAGGGTGGGCGGGCAGGCGGGGCCGGGCCGGGGAGGTGAAGGTGAGACGAGTGTCCGGCTGCCCCGGTGCGTGTCTCTGCCAAGGCACCTGGCGGACACCCATGCTGAGCCCCGGCGCCGCGCGGCTCCGCGGCTGGGTCTGGAGGGCCGCGCCAGCGCTCCGGTGGCGGCAGGCGCTTCATGACCAAAGCAGGTCGGTGCTTTGCGTCTGGCTTGGCCCGTTTCTGTACGCACGGAGTCCCGGACGGCGGGGTTGGGAGGGCGGCAGGAGCCGGAGTGCCGGAGCGCAACGGGCCGGGCCGGGAAAGTAGCTTCGAGAACCCTGCGTTTGCCTGACTTTTTGCAGTGAGGAGTTTGCGTTGTTTCACTTGCACACTGCGTGGGGTTGCCAGACTCTTGGAATAAAATGGAGTGCGGAAAGTCCCTAGGAAAGCAGACGCTGTCTACACTGTTCAATTTCGCTTTCGCTTTCTCTCAGTATTTGTATCTTAGGAGATTAACTAAGAAAGAGTTCAAAGCAGAAAATGTTTAAACGTGCTTAAGGAGTATCTTGACTTTTGTGCAGACTAAGAGAAGTGACAGGGTTATTTGTACTGGAAGATTTTGGTAGAACCCTACCAATCGTTTCCCTGACGAAGTATCAGAGTACCTGCTACATCTGGTTTCTCTTTTGTAGTGAGCTGAAGAGACGTTTAAAGGCTGAGAGAAAAATAGCTGAGAAAGAGGCAAAGCAGAAAGAGCAGAGTGAAAAGCAGTCAAATAAGCCTTCCTTGACTTCCGAGAATAATGCTGGAGCTGATGAGGAGAGCTTGGATCCAAATGTGAGCATCTGGCCTCATCCTTATTGCTGTTCTGTGAATAAATCTTACTGACTTACATTTTATTTTTTAATTCATGGGTAATGAAACGGTTTTTCTTACATAAGGGCAGCTGCAGCTTAATTTACAGCCTGTAATGTATTTTCAGATTCTAATAAAGTTATTTGGTTCTTTTGTTTCTGGTGACAGCAATACTACAAGATTCGTAGCCATGCAATCCAGCAGCTGAAGGGCACCAATGAAGATCCCTATCCCCACAAGTTCCATGTAGACTTATCTCTCTCAGATTTTATAGACAAATACGGTCACCTGCAGCCAGGAGATCATCTGACAGACATTACAGTGAGAGTGGCAGGTAAAACCTTACATGAGATACAGAAAGATGTTAAAGTCTTAGCTGCTTTTATTGATGGGTCTCTGTTTGGATTTTGCTGATCACCTGTTACTCTGTCGTGAAGTCTGTACCGGTGTTAAACTGTTTGGAACGTGTCCCTTCAGACTGAGTGCACCTGTGCAACAGCCCTTACAACTGGAAGATTAGATTATAATGTGGGCTCCAGGACCCAAAATGCAGATGGTCTTTTGTGCTCTGGTATTAACTGTGAGACTTAACTTCTTCTCTTTCAACAGTTAGTGGTTAGTTCAGAGATGATGATTCTTTGTCTAAGTGATAATAACGTGGCTTTTGTCCCTGTATCCTTTCTGCTGAAGTCTTTTCTGATGTCCTGCATACTTTGATTTTTAGGTCGGATCCATGCAAAGCGTGCCTCTGGAGGGAAACTGATTTTCTATGATCTTCGTGGAGAAGGAGTCAAGTTGCAAGTCATGGCAAACTCCAGGTAAGGAAAGGTATTCCCAGTAGCATTCTAAAGTGCACTATATTTTGGGGCCTAGAAATCTGTATTTGAGTAGTATTTTTGGTCTATGGGTTGGCTTAGGCAGGCAGATAATGTTATGCTTACGATGTTGTGGTTGTCTTCCCTGTTAGAGTAATCCTTTTTTAAGGATTTGGTCTTGGGGAGACTCGAGGACAGCTGGGAAGATTTAATTTTAAACAAATGTTCGTACATTTGTTTTGTAATTACAGCTTCTACAAATCTGAGGAAGACTATTTCCATGTTAACAACAAGTTGCGTCGTGGGGACATTATTGGTGTAGAGGGGAATCCTGGGAAAACAAAGAAAGGGGAACTGAGCATTATTCCTCGTGAAATCACACTGCTGTCTCCATGCCTTCACATGTTGCCTCATCTTCATTTTGGCCTCAAAGATAAGGTACTTGTCATACTTGTCAGTCTTGGAGGCAATTTGACAGATGATAGAAGGATTTGGGTTGGAAGGGACCTTACAGATCATTTAGTTCCAACACCCCTGCCATGGGCAGGAGTGTCACAGATAAGTCTGAATGGATGACCTTTGGTACCTGCTGGTGTTATCAATGAACAGAGAAACATTAGTTTTGTTTGATGCTTTTTTCCTTTCGTGTCACATTTTGTCTAGCTTGTTCTAAAGATATATGTTCTTTTCAGGAAACCAGATATCGTCAGAGATACTTGGATTTAATTCTTAATGATTATGTGAGGCAAAAATTTATAACCCGTGCAAAGATCATCACTTACCTTCGGAGCTTTCTAGATGAGTTGGGCTTCCTTGAGGTAAGGTTTCAGTGTTGATTTCTCTCCCCATACTGAGAGTGTTTAGAACTTCTCAGGTTCAAGGGTGCTTTATATTCAGGCTCATATGCAAAGTACTTACAGAAGTGACAATAATTACCTTAGCATGGTTAGTTTTACCAGTTTAATGTAATGGGAGCCATTCCTTTCCTCTCTTTTTAAAAAAGTTTTGACTATTCATCAGTTGGTGAGGTTATGACTCAGGAAACTTTTACCAAGGCAGTACTCCAAACTAATGCTATTTTTTCCTTATTTCAGTAAATTAAATGGAAACAGCATCTCTGAAACGGTGTTTTGCATCTGGAGATAAAAGCAGGTTTTACTTCCTGTAGGTAAAATTGGATTGCCCTGACCCAGGTGCAGGAGCTTGCACTTGGCCTTGTTGAACTTCCTTTTCTGCAGTGTAGAGAGAGGATTTGTGATAACATCATGCCGCCGTTCCTGGCTTTGGTAACATGAACCCAGAAAGTTGGTGTTTGTAGTAAATACGAATGACTCGTGATAGCATCATATAAATGATGTAATTTGTTTTGACTGACTGTATGAAAGACATGCACTTCAGAATTGCTTTCATTTACTGAAATGTCAGTAAGTGAAATACAGAGATTTTTCATCAAAACTAGGTGTGATTTGTTTGCTTGATCTACACAGTTCTGTTTTAGAAACAGATTTGATGCAAACAGGACAATTTTTGTTTTGTTTTACAGATTGAAACTCCTATGATGAATGTAATTCCGGGTGGAGCTGTGGCAAAACCTTTTATCACCTACCACAATGAACTCGAAATGAATTTATATATGAGAATTGCTCCAGAGCTTTACCATAAGGTAGAATGCAACCCTCTCAGGGCTAAGCCTATATTCTTCAAACAGTTTTAAAAAAGTAAATGTAGCTCAAATTAGAGTAGTTATTGAAGAAAGGTGGACATGTCTCACTTTGAATGAGATTTGTAAGGTTGTGTTGCAGTTGTGTGTGTTTGAGCTCTCTTTCAGTTCTTTTGAAAAAGTTAGTGTATTTACTAAAATTCCATTTTGTTCAGATGTTGGTGGTTGGAGGTCTGGACAGAGTATATGAAATTGGGCGTCAGTTCCGGAATGAAGGAATTGATCTGACTCACAATCCCGAGTTCACAACTTGTGAATTCTATATGGCTTATGCAGACTACCATGACTTGATGGACATTACAGAGAAGTTGCTTTCAGGTGATGTATGCAATTAATAACAAAAGAGTAAGAATCTCTGGAAGAATTGCTTATTATGTGGCATACGCTTCTTCTAAACTTAAGGTTCCTTTTGTAGGGATGGTGAAACATATTACTGGGAGTTACAAGATCACTTATCATCCAGATGGTCCAGATGGACAGGCCTATGAGATAGATTTTACCCCTCCCTTCCGTCGAATCAGCATGGTATATGATCTGGAAAAGGCCCTGGGAGTGAAATTTCCATCAACTGAGGATTTTGAAACTGAAGGTTAGATGCTGAGTATGAATGTCCTGTAATTCATCCTTAAGAGTAAGTGTGCAAAAGGTATCAAGTTCTCAGCCTGCAGTTTGTCAGCTGCATTTTTTGAGGTAGTAGTAATGCATGGGAGTACTTTTCTGTGGTTTTGTCAGTTTATCCAACTGTCCAGAAAGAAGCCTTCATGTCCTGCAGTCTTTGGCGGGATCTGACTCTTTTGCCTCTTCCTTTGTTGAGTATTTGTGAAAGAATGTACTCAAGAGGTGTGTGATGTGGGGAGTTCCTTATCTGTTGAAGAGGTCCAACTTTTCACTTCTTATTTCTTCTGTGCTGTTGAGTTTCCATGCCTGCAATCATTACTTAGGCGAATGATTATTAGGGGCTTTCTTCAAAATGCATGTATGTGCTATTACACCCTTCCCTAAATAATAATGCCTAGCAGTTATTTGGTGTTGTACTTCAGTGTTGTCAAATTTCTGAAGTATAACATAACTTATATTTTACTATAAATTATTAAAACCAAACACTATTTTTGTAGATTGACGTTTAAGTTCATGTTTTCCATGATGTCTACCATTAAGATCTTCTAAATCGCTCTATGACATGTTGAAGGGTCTAGTAAGAACAAAAAATGGTTGCTGGGGTGACTTTTCTAATTTTTTGTCTACAATTTCAGAAACTCGCAAGTTCTTTGATAACCTTTGTGTAGAGAGGGACATTGAATGTCCACCTCCCAGGACAACAGCCAGGCTTCTTGACAAGGTAAGTAAGGTTGCTGATTTTATAATACTAATGTCTTTGAGGCCCTCTCTGTATCAACAGAAGTGTCTTGAGAGAAGTTTAGCTGCACCTGTGGAAACAGGCTGAAGTGCATTTCAGCTATTGCTGTATTAGAGTGAGAAAACTTGCTGTGTCAAAATCCTTTTTTGTGTTGTCTACACTAATAGCTTAGTTACATCTGCTTGAGTGCTAGAGAATCTTAGTTTGATAACTGGCCTCTTGTTAAAGGAGATCAGCTTTATCTTATGTCAGTTTTGTCTGCAAGATCTGTGTATCTCTATGTACCTTACCAAACAGGTTGGCTTACCACGTAATTCCATCAAGCTGTATTCCTTTGTACCCAAACGTTGTCTCATGGCTGTTCTTCTAAGGCTTTTCCTTTTGGTCTTTGCTGTAATGTACAAAGTGAATTATACAGTTTTTGCTATGTCATTTTTCTTACCTGATTAGGACAGACATTCTCTCTTACTGAAGACATTACCATGATCAGAAATTATTACTTGGGAAACTTCAGATTTATGGTTCCTTCTTCAGTAGCGAAGAGAGGAAATCAGGGTGATTAGTGAAGGCAGTGCTAGGAAAGTGATACTGTTATTGTACTCTATATAATTGTTTCGCTTTTGTTTTTCCAGTTAGTTGGTGAATTCCTGGAAGTCACTTGTATCAACCCTACATTCATCTGTGATCACCCACAAGTCATGAGTCCTCTTGCCAAATGGTAAGATTATGAGACACGGTCAGTATGTAATTCTTTTAAATCTTTTACTTACTAAAAAAAAACAAAAGTCAAGTATGTGAAAATAGAGATTTTTATGTTGGGTACTGGTTTTTGAATTCTGACACAAATAGAGATGGACATTGGTTCCTGAGTTGTGAAACCTATCATCCAGGGGAAAAGTGTGTCCATGCTTACTAGTTTGAAGTTTTGACCACTCTTAGTGCTAAGGGTGCACGATTGCCCAGACTAATATATGTGCTCTTTGCTTTTATAAATACGTTTATTTTAAGATATGGCTGTTTTGCCTTCTTCACACAGGCATCGCTCCCATCCGGGACTGACTGAACGCTTTGAACTCTTTGTGATGAAGAAGGAAGTGTGCAATGCATACACAGAGCTCAACGACCCCTTCCGACAGCGGCAGCTCTTTGAGGATCAGGCCAAGGTATGATGTCCTGCCGATAGTGAATTAGTGATACAGACATGTAAACAAAGAGTATGGCTCTTCCAAATCTGTCATGGGTACCTACTGCTGAAAAGAGTTGTTAATACTTTGAAGGAGTGTTTCTTTTTTAGGTGAAAGCCTGTCATTAAAATTTAATTACTCTTTAAGATCTTGCTTTCTAAGATAAACAAGTCCAAACACTGCTGTTGGTTAGGTATTTTTAGTGCAACTTTGTTTTGGAGTATCTTCCTTTTATTCTACCCAAAGTACTAAACTGGAAAAAAGCAAATGTGCAAAGTGTTTTCTGTGTCTTGCCTAGGTTGGAAGTTACTTTTCCTCAACTAAGTATTTATGTACTCATACAACATTATACTTTAAGTTCTTAAATGAATTTTCATGTCCAGTAAGAGTTTAAATGCTGTGTAAGAAATAGCTTAATGTCCTGAACTGAGTTATTAATATATTAAGTCAACTCACAGAATAGAGCTGCAGATTGGAAATTATTAGCATGCAAATCTATGGTACTAGGTTCCTCTAAATAAGCCTTGTAATGAAGGGACTGAAACTCACTGTTATTAGTTAGGTATACACATCCATGAATGCATGCTTGTCCACAAGTGATTGAGGTCAGATGATTTGGTCTGCAGAAACAAACCTCCTGTTCTTCATACCCTTTCTAATCACTTCACAGTACCTGAGAGAATTAAACAATTGTCAAAGTCAGGACAATATTAACTAATTTACCTGTCAGTAAATTTCAAAATGTTAAGTCCGAATGAATAGTATTACAGATGTCTTTTATCTTTAGTCTGTTGTATATACATTTACTGCAGTTGTCTCATGATTATAGCCAGACTTGGCAGAAATAGAATTGTATATATTGAACAAAAATTTGCCTGAAAATTAAATGTTAAGGTGGAGACTGAGATGAAGGATGGCAGTTGGCATTTCCAGATTTCTGGTAGAAAAGGTTGCTAGAAGTCTTTTGCTAAGTCTTCCTTGAAACTGGGGGCAAAAATGTTTGCTGTTGTTTGGACATTTGGCATTTTCTAAATTTGAGGTGGCTAGTCTGCGTTTTTATTATTATGACTTTTGTCACTTAGAGAGGGTCACGTGCATTAGTTACTGTCTCAGTGTAGGGCTTTTTAATCTTTCTTTTTGAAAGGAAAAATGCAGTACGTAAACTTAGTTTTGTGGAGCAGCTACTGATGATTCAAACAGTTATGCTTCTTAGTTCTTTCTGCAAACATTAAAGGGTGGGCTGCAAGCAATAAAGAATCTGAGAAGCTTTTAAAAGCAATTAATTCTGCTGTCATTAGCTGCTGAAGTGAAGAGCCTGGGCCTTTGCCAAGAAAGGAAACTGACAGGTCAGAAAGGAACTGAGCCTAGAGCTGTTTTGGGAGCACCTGTGCAAGTGACCTCCACAGTTGGCCCAGTGCTGAGGTTCTCCTTCATTTGTTCCACAGCTGTACAGGGCTTTGGTTTCATCAGCTACATGGCTGCTACAAATGCTGGTATTCCTCCTTTTTGGTAGCAGAAGTGGTGCTAACCAGCTCTGTACAACCCACTTTTTACTATTAATTTCCTCATTTAGGCAAAAGCTGCAGGTGATGATGAAGCCATGTTTATTGATGAAAACTTCTGCACTGCACTGGAGTATGGTCTTCCTCCTACAGCCGGCTGGGGCATGGGCATTGATCGCTTGACCATGTTCCTTACAGACTCCAATAACATCAAGGTAAGCGGTGGCAGTGGTAAGGGACTGCTGCTGGCTTTGTCAGGGAGCAGGGAATGGGATTCTGCAAAGCTGGCCATCTCAGCAGTGGCACACAGTGCAGCTTGTTTGAGGGTCCTGGAGCTGCACAGTCCCACTAGAAAGAGCTCCTTGGCTGCACCTGCTCAGCTCTGGGGAGGCTGTGCTGGGGCTGGGGCAGCTCTGGCAAGCCCTGGGCAGGGTGCTGATGCTGTTGCTGTCCACAGGAGGTGCTGCTCTTCCCTGCCATGAAACCGGAGGACAGCAAGAAGGAGGCGCAGCCCGAGCCCCCTGCCGAGGGCACCTCTGTGTGAGGCCCCAGACCGCCGTGGGCACTGATTCAAAGAAATTCTGCTCAACACTTAAATTTGATCAATGTTAAGTTGCACTCCTTTTTATTGAGGGCTCTGGGGAGCAGTGGACAAGTCCTCCCTAGGTGCGTCCGATGAAATTTCAAAAGCAAACTATGTGTTTTCAAGAGTTACAACATTCATGGTCAGTCCTGCCTGTCTGCGCCTTCGGGCTATGTAGGGCCACAGTAATTACTTCGCGGTCTTTGCTGCCATCTAGCGTCCCTTTATTACAATTACAATCCTCTTTCAGGGCTTTAAAAAACTTTTAAAATCTTTTGTTCTCAGTCCATAAGTTGGGCCTTTGTATTGCTGTATCCTTTTCGCTTCGGATGTCTTGTTTCACAACCTTGAATGTTGGATACTTGAGTGGTTACTTGTCAGTTTGAAGATACCTATGTGCAAAAGTTAAGTTCTTTTCCCAGTCCCTCCTTACTTAGAAAATCTATATCCCTTAGCTTAAAGGTTAGAAAATTCTCCGCAAGTTAAGCAAAAATACAAGATTGTTCTATTAGAAGCACATATAACTTTAGCCTAAAATAATTCTATTAACTTTTTGTTAGTATATCAAATTATTAAAAATTAAAACTTTTAAAAATTTATCCATACTAATACATCCAGGGTTAATTTGGAATGTACACGATTTATCAGCTTTTTCAGCACCTCGGTGCGAGCACGGGATGGCGCCGGACATAATAAAGGCAGCGCTGTTCGCACCCCTGTCTGTGTCTCTGTGCGCCTGCGCAGCAGCCGCCCCTCCCGGCGGACGGGGCTCCCGAGCAGCAGCTGCGCGTGCGCGGCGGGGACGTACCGGCCGCCGTGCGTGTCCGGGGCGGGGCCTGGGGCGGCGGGCGCGGCCCGAGCGCGGCCTGCGGAGCTCGGCAGGAGCGGGGCCCGTGAGCTTCGGGAGGCGCGGGCAGTGTCGGGCGCCTCAGGGGTGCGGCGCTGGCCCCGCCACACCGGAGCGGCAGCGTGAGGCATGCGGGTGACTGCACAGCGGGAGCCGCGGGAACCCAACGGCCCAACCCGCTGCTGCACTTCAGGGTTCTAGTTCTGTCTTTCTAGCCATTCGGAAAAAGTTGTTTGCTATAAGTAATCGTGGAAGGGGTGATGAAGACAGGCCGTGGATGTTGGAATCTGATGCAGGAACGCGTCATGCAGAGCAAGATGGTGGTGTTTGAAGAGATGAGGGTTGTTATTCAAGTGTTGTGATGGCATCCCCTTTCCGTGTGGAACCCGCACTTGCATCAGCAGCCATGTGGTCGGCTGATGAAATCGCTGAGTTGTGTTACCTTCATTATAGGACGAGACTCCCTAAGCAGGGAAAACCAGATCCAAACAGGGAATGGACTTCACTGGCAGCTGTTGTCAAAGTGGAGTTTGCAGCCCAGAGGGAGGTTCGTGCTAGTCCAGGGAACCTCCAGGGTAAGAACGAGTTGTGGGGATGAGGGTGAAGGGGAGTGGAGGTGGCAGTCCTTGATGCTTGCCTTTTTTTTTACTTCCCCCGAGGGTGACTTAAACATACACCTCTTCCTGCCGCATTTCTATCTTCACCCAAATTCTTTATCCTTTGTGATTATAAAAGCTTTTACAACTTCTGTCTGAAAGGAGATGGTTATAGCGAAATGCTGCTCTTCACAGACTGTAATCAGGAAGATGAAAGCCTGCATTTGGCTGTTCAGTAGGTCGTGAAAGTCTAGGCAGAATCCTCATTCCTGATGCAAACGCTTGCAAAAGTGTTTAGCTACTATTTGAAAGACTCGTAGATCGCAGATCTCAGTTTGCTCTCCTTTAACAAACTGTCTTACTGCATTTTGCATTTGTGCTCATCTTCCTGTCCCTTACTGGCACTTTAGTGTTGTCAGGCATATTGTATCCCATGTTGATTTATTATGTGTTTGGGGAATGCTGTGCCAGTTTCTGTTGTGCTGCCTGGCACCTCAGGCCTGTGTTGGTCTTCCCTGCTATGCTGTCATAGACTTTCCTTCACGCTGGTGGTTCTTGCCTTCTGTATTCGCTTCTGGATCTGATGCCGTTTCCTTTCTGTAAGGTTGTTGCATGGCTTGTCTCTCTCTAAGTCCCTTCTGCACACCATTCTGTGTGTTGTTGTACAAGACTGACTGTTTGAGGAGCAATGCTTCTGGCAATAGTTGGTGATAATTTGTTCAGCCAACATTTCTTTTTCAGTAACTAAGGAAGTTGTTGCTATGGGAACTGGAACAAAATGTATTGGCCACAACAAAATGAGAAAAACTGGTAAGTCTGGTGTAAAATTCAAGAACAGACTACCTATGCTAACTTCTCTCTTGCTAGTGTTATAGAATTAATAAGAATGTCCAAGGCATTCTGCTCAGACTTACTATGGATTGAAGCCAGAAGTGTAAGGCAGGCCTCACCTTCCCAAGGAGAGAGGAGCTTAGGCAGCCCTGAAGGTTTGCTGCACTTGCTGCCTTAAAGATGAATGAACTTTTTATGTGTAGAAATGTATGGCTTAGGCCCCGAGTCTGCATACTCAAAGACATTATAACTGAAAGCAAAGCAAAACATAACCAAAATAATTGTATTTTGGTTACCTGTTACAGTCTAGTTTTGTTGTGGTCTGATGCAAAAGATGCCATTCCTGAGTTTGGATAGGGGCGATACCAGGAAGGCTCTAAAAGGCTTTTTCTCCCTCACTGCATATTCTGCAACTAGATAGTTTTAAGTGTTTGTACAAAAAATCTATGGGTTAGATACATGACTTCTCATGACTACCATTTCCTACTGTTTATTGTAGAGCTTTCCTTGCTCTGCATGTCCATTTTTTAAGTCGTAACGTATCTGTCTCTGCTGCTAGGAGAGAGGAGGAGCCATAGTGATGATGAATGCTAAAAAGTGGCTAAGGGAAAAGGGATCATGAGTATGTAGGTACAGGTCTTTCTGTCATCTTTAGACTTCAGAGGAGGAATAGATTAAGATACGGGGTTTGCATGTATCAGCTTTAGGCTGCTTCATGTTCTGTGTAATGTCTTTCATTTTGAAATGAATTAGTGGATCAAAAGAGAAGAAACTAAATTTATCTTAGGTTTTTGTGAATGTTTCTTCTGATTTAGCCATTTTAGAAGAGTATTAATACAGACATTTTTCTGATCAGTTTAGGGAAAAAATGATTTCTGGTTAAACTGTGGTACTATTTACAATTCAGGTATTATGGGTCAAAATAGAAAGTTGATTTGGAAGAATTAAAACTAGTTTGTCTTGCTGTTGTCTGTCTTCAGTGATCTTAAGTTTAGAACATATTTTCCTCTTAAGATGACCCTAATTTATTTTTAGATTAACTTGGTGGTAGGTCACGTTAATTGTTCTCTATTAGATCCCTTCTAAACTTTCGGAACTGTTAAAGAGGACTCATCACCTGGCCTTTTATTCCTGAAATAAGATACTGCAGTAGGCAGATACTGCAACAAGGTGGAAGATGAGATGTGTAAACTTCGTAAATATCAGAATTATTTACAAGAAAACTCATTTAAATTGTAGGACACAGTGCAAAAAAGAACTTCAACCAAAAGCTTAAACACTTGAAATTTTCTGGATGTCATGCTTAGTCTGAGAGTATCAAGATTTAAGAATGAAAGTCAGGAAGGTTTTTAAGGTTTTTTCTACTCAAAGATTTCCAGTATGGGAAGAGTTAAAATTTGGTGTTCAAACAAGTCTCTGAGTTGCTGCAGTTGAAGACTTTTATCCTTCATTTGCGTAGGCTATTGGCCTCCTTTAGTGGTGATTGGAAGTTTAAATACCTTGCTTTAACCTAATACTAATGTTAAACCTTCAAATGCTAAGAAATCTGGAGAACTGTCGGGTGTGAAGTTCTGTTTGCTTTGTTTGTCTCCTTTTCAGTCATGATTTGTATTCTCACTCGGTTTTTGCTTTAGGAGACGTTCTGAATGACAGTCATGCTGAAGTTGTGGCCAAGAGGAGTTTCCAGAGGTGAGGCATGAAGTTCATGTTCTGTTACTCAATGCCCCTTGAAGTGCTTGTGATACAAATGGTTTTGATCTATTCCTGAAATAGCCATAGTTTGCAGCTTCAGATAGGAGAATGTACTCTGCATTACTTCTCTGTAGGCAACACTTTTTCTCACTGTTAGCAGGATTTTAGCCTAATTTCTACACTTCTAGATGGTGTTAATACCCTTTCACAAAAGCTTGTTTCTTTTGTGTTCTTTTAGAGCCTCTTTCATTTGTGTTCTTTTAGAGCCTCTTTCATTTGTGTTCTTTTAGAGCCTCTTTCATTTGTGTTCTTTTAGAGCCTCTTTCATTTGTGTTCTTTTAGAGCCTCTTTATGAAGTATTAAGATCTGATTTCATGTGACATCATTTCAGGTCTGATGACTACTGGTCAAGGGTAGAATTTTTGCTGTTTCCCATGTACAGTCCTCTTATTTACAACATATGATACGCTGGTGCAGGGAACTGAGCCAGGAGAATAGTAATTCTGAAGAAATAAGTACATTCCTGGCAGTTTGATGTCGCTAATATGAGTCTTAGAGAATCAGATGAGTACCAGTGCTGGTAAACAAACACAGTGGGAGGAGAGTGGCTTATATATACAATTTGAAGAGATAGGTAACTCCACTCAATCCAGCCCTTTGAGGTCTGTTATTGAAGTTCCAGTGATGTGTTTTTGTTTATGGAGTATGTTGGATCCTGTCTATCTGTGGAAGCATAACTGATTGGCTCCTCATAGACTCCATCAGGAAAGAACAGGCACTAGAGGGCATCCAAGTTTTGCTGTTTTTCCATGCATTGAAAATGAAGTAAATGTTTCATGAAAACCTTCTGCCTGACAGATACCTTCTCCATCAGATGTGGCTGGCAGCTTCCCATCAGCAGTGTAGTATCTTTAGTCCAGGAACTGAAACTGGAAAATGGAAACTCAGACCAAATATTTTATTTGTTTTCTTCTGCAGTCATACCCCATGTGAGTATGCTCTATTGAACCAATCACATTGCTTCCACTTGTAGAATCTTTTCTGCCCCTTGCTTTTTTTTGGTCTCTCTTTGATCTGAAGTGAAAGTGTGGCAGTAATTGTTGTTCCCAGTATGTGCCTGAAGATGTACTTGACTGGTCCTTTACCGATAGATTTGGAATTTTGTCTCACTGGATGTGATGGATGAAAACTCAGTAAATCCAATATACTCCTCATGTTATATAATTGAATGTTTCACTTTAAACAACGATAGATACTATTTTCTCTTCCAGAAACTAGCATACTTGTCAGAAGTTCTGTCATATTGCCATTGCTTTGCTTTAAACAATCTCCCTGGCTTAACACATTAATAGAAAGTACTGACATTTACCACAGTTACTAAAAACAACCAAACAAAAAATATCCCCCCCACCCCAGTGAAACAAACAAACAAAAAAACCCAAACACAAAAAACCCTCCAACCAACAAACAAACCAAAATCAAACAAAAAAACGCTAAACAGAAACAACCCACAAACCGCCCTCCCTCCGCCTCAGCCAAACCCAGACTCCTGAAAAACAACAAAAAAAGCTCCACTGACAAAACATCACCAGCTTCCCAACCCAAAACTTCTTGCATAATGCAATGTGACTTCTGTCATGGAAAACACTCTGTGTTTTAAAAAAACCAGCACCACAAAGATGAAGATCTGTTGGCAAAATAAAAGAATGCAGCCTCTTGTCATACCAGCATACCAGGTGTCTCAATGGTACTGTGCTCTCTCAGGACTGTATTCTTCAACTGTTCCTCTGTCACAGAGCAAAGGAGTCTCTCAAAATGTGCCTCACCACTGCTTTGTCCAGTGGGTTAGTTGCTCATATATTTTCAGGATTTTGATGTCATTGCTGGAATATGCAATATTATTTTCTTCATCAATGCATTTGAGAATAGAATCTTCAAATTTATTAGCAAGAATAATTTTCTGCTTCCTTTTTCTCACATGTGAGAAATTTCTCACATTCATCAACCAGGTCTGTCAGGCCTGCTTTGCTGTGAACCGAGCTTCAGAATTTTGGTTTTGAGTTTGTTTCAGTGGTACAGATTAAAGTTTTCACCCTTATCTGTCAGATTATTCGTCAGTTACTCTTTCGAGGTTCATGTTGTTTGGTTAGATCAGATTGGTTTTCCTGTGAGTCTTCAGCACTGCTTGTAGTCTGTCAAATGCCTTTGTTACCTTTTGCTTTATAGATTTTTTTTAATTTGTCTTATTTGCTTGTTTCTTATGCAGAGTGCAAAACTCAAAATGAAGCATATATTGGCTAAAATTTAGGTGAAATCTGATTCCTTGTTGCACAGGAAAATGTTGTTTTAAAAATGTGTTCTCACAGTTAAATTTTCCTGAGTGCAACTCTGTGAAAGCTAATAGTAGTTGTAATACTACTGGTCTGATGTGTTCCAGTCATGACATGTGTTTTTGGCAGTTGTATGTTATTTCTTTTGTTCTAGGTGGAGATGCTTCCATTATTCCAATCAGTGAACCAGAGCTTTCTAAGCCAGTGACTGGAAGTGATGCAGCTGCACAATCTGAAGAGTGCAGAAGTAACCACTATCATTGGTGTCCAGAAGACAAAAGGAAAGCAGAGAATGTGGCAAGTAATTATATAATCAAGAAAATGAAAACTGAAGATGATGGGGTTTTTTCCACAATCACTGAAGACCTGCCTGTTCAGCAAGAATCTGTAAAACGAGAAGAAGACACGAGTCAGAGGTGCTGTGAATGTTCTGCAGAGGTGCAAACAGCTAAAAAGGAAACTGGCTTAGTTAGGCCAAAGGTAGTAGATGTTCACAGAACTGGAGCAAAATGCGTACCTGGAGAGCTGGATGATGCCCGAGCACCTGGGCTGGGGTACCACTGTGTGGGATTATTACGAGTGAAGCCAGGTCGTGGAGACAGAACATGTTCTATGTCCTGCAGTGATAAACTGGCTCGGTGGAATGTGTTAGGGTGTCAAGGAGCTCTTCTGATGCATTTTCTGCAGTACCCAGTGTATCTGTTCGCAGTTGTAGTGGGGAAGTGCCCATATAGCCATGAAGCTATGCGGAGAGCAATTATTGAAAGGTAAGTGCTCTCTTCTGGAAATCACATGATGTGTATGGAGACAGTGGGTTTCGAAAGACAACGTGGGTCACACAAACACCAGAACTTCAGTAAGCTTTTGACACTGTTTTGTAAGATTCTCATTAAGAATCTGTTAAAGTATGAGCTGGATGAGCAAACATTTGGATTGAAAACTGTCTGAATGACTGGGCCCAGAGTCATTCAGAATCAGAGCCAGAGGGTAGTGATCACTGGGCAAAGTGTCGTTGAAGGTCCTAAGTAAGTGTGTACCTGAGGAGTCAATACGAGGTTCAGTCCTGTCTAATGTCTTCATTAATCATCTGGATCATGGTGCAGAGTGTATGCCAGCAAGTTTGCTGAAGACTCAAAATGAAGAAAAGTGGCTGATATGCCAGGATGTTTTGCTGCCATCCAGAGGGACCTTAGCAGGCAGGAGAAAGGTAGGAACCTCCTGAAGTTCAGCAAGGAAAAGTGCACCTCCTGCACATGGGAAAGAACAGCCCCATGCCCCAATATGTGCTGGGGGCTGCCTAGCTGGAAAAAAGCTTCACAGAAAAGGACTAGGGGGTCCTGCTAGACCTGAAGTTGAAAATGAGCACGCACTGTGCTCTGGGATCAAGACTAACGGAGACCTGGGCCACATTAGGTAAAGTATTGCAGCAGGTCCAGGGAGAAAGATCCTTCCCCTGTACTCTGGCACAGGTGAGGCCACAGCTGGAGGGCTGTGTCTAGTTCAGGGCCTCTCAGTACAAGATAGACATGGACATGCTGGAGAGAGTCCAACAAAGGACCTTGAAGACGTGTAAGGGATTTGGAGCACTTCTCATGTAGGGAAAGGCTGGGAGAGCTGGAACTCTTCAGCCTGGAGAAAAGAAGGCTGTGGGGATCTTATCAATTTTTATACATACCTGAAGAGAGAGAGTGCAGAGAAGATGGAACTAGGCAGTGATAGGACAAAAGGCAATGGGGCACAAACTGAAGCACAGGAGGTTCCCTTGGAACATCAGGAAATGCTTTTTTACTGTAGTGTGATGGAGCACTGGCAGACACTGCCCAGAGAGGTTGTGGAGTTTCTCATCTTAGAGTAATTCAAAAGCCATCTGGACACTGTCCTGAGCAGTAGGTGGCTCTTCTGGAGCAGGGGCGGTTGGACCAGATGACCTACAAGAGGACTCTTCCCCCCTCAGCTGTTCTCTGATTTACTGAAATGGTTCAGGACTAGCATGTGACAGCTTGTACTGGTCAGCTGGAAGAAGAGAGAGGTGTGTTACACTGGAAAGACAAAGCTTATATGAATTTCCATGGTGGTAAAAATTTGTCTGCTTCTTTAATTTGAATTACATCAAAGATTTGATTTTTCTCCCTAATGGAAATTTCTGTGGGAGATGAAATACAGTGCTGCTAAATGAGGCAAATCATCTGTTGTGCACTGACTTAGTTTCTCCTCAGATTCTTAAGTTGATGAAAACTATCTCAGCAATAAAAGGATAGGAAGTGGATATTTTTCTTACTTGGGATGCTAAATGAGTGCAACAAAGGAATCTGCAAGTAGTAGAGAAGAGTAAATGGATCCAAACAGAGTGGAGGGCAAGGAGAGCAAGTAAGAAACCAGGGAGCTGAACCATTCTCTTTAAGAGGCAGTTGCTGGACCAGTGCATATGAAAGGTTTAACTTTCTTTAGTGACTTTTCTCTATAGCCTTGCATCCTTCTAGGGTGATTATAAAAGAGGCCGTAGTCTGTTAATGGGAAAGCTCTTAACAACCTGTCCAGTGGTGCGCTCTGGAACACACGTGACACGAATTTGCCTTGGCTTATTATTCTTAGGTTGCAAAGTCGGGCACTTTTTCAGACTGTTGCATCTGACAATATGAGCTTCAGTGTTCATTTGCTCCTACTCTTTGTAACTATTATGATGTTAAATGTCCTTTTTTGGTCATATGACCCTAATCTCATCCAGTACGCAATGCTAATTTAAAGTAACAAAGATGGGATTATACATAGAACTGTAGGTTTATTTTGTGTCTGTTTAGGCTTTGATTATGGACATTTAGGTTCATAAAGCAATTGCTAATGTAATGTGGTTGACTATATAAATACTTTATGATTATTATTTTTATTTGTGATTGCAGAAGTGCATTGCAGTTTTTATCCTGATACTTCATCGATCATACTAGCTTTTAACTAGACCTTTTTAAAAATCTATTCACCGCAGTTTTTTCTAGGATGGCCAAGGTCTTAATAAACTAAGGTAGCTTTGTTTGTTTTCTGTTTTTTTAACAAATAATTTTTGAAGGGAAAAATGCCTCCAAGCCTCCTTGTCTCTCCTTTATAACTCATGTTCAATTCAGTTTTATTGTAAAAGGAACATATTTTAAATAATGAAAATTATACAAAGTATGCTTGTTTGGGAAGAAAAGACTGAAAATTGTTTGCATTTTCCCATGTTTACTTTAGGTGTCAGCACATCTCATCTTTACCAGATGGTTTTCTGGCTCAGGAAGTTAAGCTGCTGCAGTCAGATCTTCGATTTGAACACAGTCGTGAGGCAGTTCAGGAAGTTCAAATTAAGAGCAAGACAAAACTTGTTCCGTGTAGTGCAGGTGAGTTAACTTGGGCCAGTTGCATAACTGTCTGCAAAACTCCAAATAGAAATGAGGCGGTTTTGGTTGTTTGGAACAGAACATCACTCATTTCCAGTGCTAGAGGCAAAGTATGAACAGCAGAAAATTAATTGCAGGTCATAATTTAATTGTTAATAATTAATATTACTCCACTCAGGTTCTAGTTTCCTGTAGGGAGTTTTCAGATTGAATAAACACTTAGTGGTGACATTATTTCTAATCTAAACACAGACAGAAAATAACTGGGGAAAACAAAAGTTCCTAGGTCAAGAAGAAAGCAAAAATTTCAAAAGACGTCTTGTTTCAGTTAATTTTGCATTCTCCTTGGTAATAAAAAGAAGAATTGCCATGCTGGGTTATGCTTGTAACTGCTCCAGAATTCTGTGAACGAAGAAGGAATACAGAGTACTATAGTGTAAAGGTTTAATTGATAGAGATTTTGGACTTGGCATTTTTGTCATGGTGATGAATGAATATGCAAATCTCATCATGATTTAGCCACTTGGTCTCATTTGGGGGGGAAAAGATGGAGCTGCCAATGTATGTGGTTAAGCAGTTTTTTTCAACTTGGACATGCCTGCCTTCTGCAGTTGTATACTTTTCTGTCTGAACCAGAACTGGAAGTTTTTCTGTTACAGTAGAGCTGATGATAAAATAGAATGGAAACAAAGGGTTCCTTAATGGAATTCAGTTTCATTACATTGGGGTTATTTATAAGTGCCAGGAAGGAAACTATTTTGATTTTGTGAGATAGGAAGCAAAATTCATCGTTGAAAAATAGTGTTGCTTCAGTTAGCAAAAAAGGTCTGAAACCACCTGTGACTAAATTCAGTGTATGTCTGTCTTTCTGTACACTTTTCATGTCATTCTGTTAAATGAAGATGAATGATGCTTTGTCACAGGTTTTTTGCACATATTAATTATGCTGGGTTGATTGTTTTCTTGAAGGAGTGAAAATCAGAATAAACTCTAAATTCTGGTCTGTTAACCCTGAACATTGAAATATGCTTGATAGGAACATTCCAGCTGGTATTGTTAAGAAAGAAAAACGCGTTCTGTTTAATATTTTGAAGTTTGAGATAATTACAAAGAAGAGAAATAACAGAAAGTGTTTTCATTTTAACGTAACTTTATATCTGCTTGTCAGAATCTGGTACCTTCTAACCAGGTGATTTTTAGACACTGTACATGTGGAGGGTTTAATACCAATCATATGTATTTAATGTTATTCCATGTTACACAAGACTGTAATTGAATAGAGTGATACAACATTGTACTTAAATCACAGTGCAAGTACAACTGACAGCGGAGTATGCCACTTGCAGCTGAATCATAACACAAGGGTGAGCAACATAATCATTGGTCTCTGAGCATCTTGAATGGCAAGATGGTATTTAGAGTTGATGAACATGCAGGTGTTTTGCCTGTTAGGAACACAGAGAAGGTATCCTATGCAGAGTTTCAGAATTAAGAAGTTTACAGTCTAAGATGATTACAAAGTTCCCAGAATTGGGGTAAAGGATAAGGTTTTTGGCATTTGCTATCTCTTTCAACAAACTACTTTTGACTCCTAGCTAGTACTATTTTTCAAGTAAAGTCTACAGACATTTGATGTACATCAGTTAGCAAACAGAGCTATTTCAAGTATACAATAAGTTAATAAGGAAAACGCAGAGTGACTGGAGCAAGTAGCGTGAGGGAGTATTTCACTACCTGATGTGAAAATAAGTCATCTGACTTGGAAATCTCTTCATGCTTTGTCCAAACAGGATGCACAAAAGAAAGTAGAATCCTCCTAAGAAAGGGAGAATTACAAAGTTGGAGGCCAGATATTTTTTGTGATAAGAGCATCTCCCTTGTTCCTAATCCTTTCTTCTACAGCTATCAGTTGGAGTGCAGTCCCTGAGCAACCGTTGGATGTCACCTCAAATGGCTTCCGCCAGGGAACAACAAAGAAGGGGATTGGAAGCCATCAGAGCAGGTGTGAGAATGTTGGAATACCTGAACACATGTTTTATTTGTTAGCATACATGCCTCTGTCAGCTCACATGATGTGTAGTGCATTGTCAGCAGAAGGAAATCTAGGGAGTGGGGAAAAAGAGGGAAGGTAGGGAGTGGTGGAAAGGGGAGAGGGCACTTGGAATAATGAAAGTTAAATGAGAGTTAACAAGTTTGTCCTATTTCTTTGTCACTGTTGAGAGCATGATAGATAATGGTAGGTGACTATGATAAATTTTTATTAACAAGATATTTACTGGTTAAATTAATAGAATTTTTGCTTTATATTTTTGGGGGGTTGATGATAGAAATGTGTGCATAGCAGATTCTCTTTTTGCAGATTTCTTTTTCTTTAAGAGTCAAGCCATCTGAGTTAGGTGTGTGATTGTGTGAAGTGTTGCTTTGAAACATGACTTTCGGCCTTCAAGTTTGAAAATGTATTGAAAAGCTTGCAGTACATTCCTAATATGAAACATATCACCTTTCCAACTGAGGTTTTGGCACTGTGCTCTTTAAAAATGTCATAATCGTCTATCAACAGTTAATGCTTAAGAAAACAGTTGCGTATTTTTCTTGTGGTTGAGAGCAATGACTTGTAACATCTGCAGACAAATTTCTCCATCTCTGTATTATCTTCTCTTTAGGTGAGGTGACCAAAATTTTCAGTGCTCTGTAGAAATTCAGCCTGAGCATTAGGGTTTGTGTTTTAGTTGTTGGCTGCTTATACTACCAATTTATCATATTCTTATGTTAATTTTTCTCAGACTTTCTGGGAGAATGACAATAATCCTCAGTAGTGAATAGCATAATAAGTGGAGCCTAGACAATTCTAGACAATTCTTGTGCATAATTTATTCACATGCCTCTAAGTTGCATATTCTAAGCTTCTTGAAGTTAGGCCTGACTTGACTGAAGTTTATACTGGTATATCCTGGCATTTTCAAATTTTCTATGGAAAGAAGAGAACTGGGAACTTTGTGTTTTGTGACCAGCATTGGTGTCTGGAGTATTGCTAACAGGAGTGACCTGGATCATTTAGCGTGTCTTTTGAGACAGGGTTTGTGTGCACTGTAGAATAGTAGTTTTCACTATGTGGTGTGTAAGGTATTCCAGAAGATGTGAAAGATCAAAGCAACAAATCAACCCCTTTATCTCACTAGGCTTAAATTTGTTACACAGTGTTTGTGTATCAGCTCTAAAACTTGAGAGCCATCTGCTAAGCTGCCAGTTATCCCAGAAGTGTTAGAACTTAATTAGTGTTGAGAGAGCCTCCTCTCAATATGTGCTCAAAATTCACTAAAACATTCAAAAGTTATTAGAGAGAGCCTACAAGACTGTGATTACAAACATCTCATTTCCTTAGGAAATCAGGATTAAAAACAATGTCAAGGAGCAAGTAAACTGTTACACTTTTGTGAGAAACAGTCACAAAAGGACCTTTTATGATGAAAACAAGGAATTTACAGCCTTATTGGTGGTTAATAATAAACATGACAAGTATTTCTACACCTTTTTTTCTCTCAAGGAATGTCATGGTGATTGCTGGGGAGTGTTGTTTGAGGGTTTTTTCCCCATCTTCAATATGCTAGATAACACTATCAAGGAAGGTAAAGATGACTGACTGAAAGGAATTTGTAGGTAAATGTCTGGTATGTGCTTCTGTTAATGCTTAATTAACTACACCACCAAAAACTACAATATGAACCTTTGACAGATTAAGTTGAAGATTAGATTTTATAGTGTCTTTGCATGCCCCAGTCACCAGTGGGCTTCAACAGGGCTCTGTTTTAGGGCCAGTGCTTTTCAGTATCTTCATAAGTGCCTTGGATGTAGGACTCAAAGGTACACTAAGTAAGCTTGCCAATGATACTAAACTGGGAGGAGTTGGGGAAGGCAGAGAGGCCCTGCAGAGACCTCGACAGCTTAGAGGACTGGGCAATCGCCAACCACTATGAAGTTTAAACAAGAGAAGTGCTGGTTCTGCACCTGGGATGGGGCAAACCTGGATGAATGTACAGACTGGGAAATGGGAAGCCAGAGAGCAGTGCTGTGAAAAGGGACATAGGGATCCTGGTCGATGGCCAGTTTGACATGAGTCAGCAGTGCCCTGGCAGCCAAGAGGGCCATCCCTGTCCTGGGGGAGGAGGGAGGGGATTGTCCTGCACTGGGGTGGCCTCACCTGTGATAAAGGTATTAGCATCCAAAGGAAGGGCCATCAAGATAATGAACGGTCTGCAGGAGAAGCCATATGAGGAGTGGTTGAGGTCACTTGGTTTGTTTAGCCTGGAAAAGCAGAGAATGAGGGGAGACCTCATCCTTGTCTACAACTTCTTCATGAGGGGATGTGGAGGGGCAGACACTGATCTCTGCTCTCTGTGACCAGTGACAGAGTCTGAGGGAACGGCTGGAACTGTGTCAGGGGAGGTTTAGGCTGAATATTAGAAAAAGGTTCTTCCCCCTGAGAGTGGTCAGGTACTGGAACAGGCTTCCCAGGGCCGTGGTCACAGCACCAAGCCTGTAGAGCTCAAAAGTGCATTTGGATAACTCTTGCAGGTACATGACAGGATTCCTGGGGTTTTCTTGGGCAGGAGTTGGACTCAATGATCCTTGTGGAGATTCTGTGATTCTTTGCCATTTTGAGGGTTCTTAAAATACATTCTAGCAATGTAGGAAGGGTTTTTTTGATTGGTGTTTCTTTTAGTGCTTCTGGAAAATTAGCTTGCACTTTTTAGAGAACTGAATCATTGTGAAGACAAGTGTATAAAGATAATTTAATTGAGAAAATAGCTTGGGCTTTGAAGAACAAACTGTGCTTTATAAACAGTGTTTCTTGCCATCTTTTGGGGAAATAGAAGTGCTTAAAGCTGACAGATGCATATGATGTCTTCTAAAGACCCTTTAAACTTTGACTCCCTTTATTTTTTGATGAGTCTCTTTATATTTAACTACCCTGCAGCTGTTGCTGAATGTGTCCTCATCACCATTGTGAAAAGGACAGCATTGTTCCAGATATTTCTGCTACTTCTTGTATTTGTTCTCAATAACACAAAATTTGCCAGTTTGAACAAGCCTTTCTGTGCTTGCCTAATCTGTTCTGGGACTGGTCCTTCTGGCTAAATGTTGCTGCAGTTGTGGGCTGATGACAGTGCAGTCTCATGCTGATAACAATGTGGTGATACTAAAATGTTCTCTCTGCAAACTGAGGAGTGCTGGCTGGGACAATGAAGGCAATGCAGCTCCTTGTCAATATAACATTCAAAACAAAGGGAAAAGGCAAGTAGGCAGCTTGGATGGGGTAGGAAAAGTTAAATGGTGGAGAACTTTTTACATTCTTTGAGAAGTGAACATAATCCTTTTTATAAAAAATATTTAGCTGAGATGTGCTACTTGAGCTGTACAGGGAAGTGAAACTTCTGATTTCTTTTTTCCAGCAGAATTTCTAATGTATTTCTTTTAATACCAGATCCAAGATCTGTAAAGTGGAACTCTTCCATAAATTCCAAAAGCTGGTGGCAAGTATTAAACAAGAGGATCTACCAGACACTCTCCGGTAAAGATAATATTGTTGCATTTAGAAGAGTGAGTTTATCTTAATGAAACTGAAGAATACTGTGATGATACCAAATCTGCTCATGAATCTCACTTCAGATACGTACATTGTTAAAATTTGATACTTAAAAAATGCGAAGAGACACGAGATGAGGCAGCAGTATCTCCTCTGAAAACATGCACTATTAGATCAGCTGCCTGCCCTTCGTGTTGCTCAAATCGCCCTTCCCAAAATTGCGAGGTTATTGATATCTAGTTGGTGTTTAGTAATTCTATCAAATGCATTTCTTTGTTTCACAACAAGAAAGTGTTTCAGCTTTTTTTTTTTGATAAGTCTAGGCTAAAATCTTTTCTCAGTGTATGGTGGAGTAAGAACTAGTAGGGTGCGATAGTGCGTAGGGCTCACGATGCAGTGCTTATGTTACATGGGTGGAGACTTTCTGGAAAGAACTGAGAAGGCCATACTTGGAATTTTCCTTGACATTATTAGAATCAAGTTTGATTTATCAAACTGGAGTTAATTCCTTGCAGTAATCATCCACTCTGGCATAGCATTACATTCATTATGTATTTGTTGGTATTCCAGCCCAAATAGCTGCCATAAAGTAAGGCACAGTTTCACATGCACAGAAAGCTCTCTCTTTGGCTTAGAGATTCTGAGAGATATAGAAGGTTCCAAATCCATTGCTATGGAAGGTTTATTTTATTTTAGACTTATTTCTAGGTATGATTTCACCAGCTCTAGGATGCAGTTAGACCAGCTCTTGAGCCAATTTAACTGCTTGTAGCTGCTGATTGGGATGGTCCCACTGCAGTCTCTGCTGCTACTGGCTGTAGATTCCTGTTTTCTCTCTTGTATCAGTAGCACTTCTCATGGTGAGTCAGTTCAACTAGTTAATGTGGCTGAAAACAATTTTGTCATCTTCGGTGTTTTCTCTTGGACAAATGAGCTGAATTGGCTCATGTGTGGCTGGAAGCAGAGAAGATAGCCAATGTCAGCCTTTCATGATACCATGACAGTAGATGCAGTGAACTTAGCCAAAGTAAGTCCACTTTGGATCTTTAATTGCTACATCCTGCTTGGTTTTGAGTTTTGTTGAATTAAAGATTGCAGTTACCTTCTGTGTTCTGTAGAAGTGTCTCCTAGTGTGTATCTATTTCAAAGTTCTGATGTGAGCATAAACCATGCTATTGTTGAGATGCTTTCAATTCATTCTAAAGTAGAGATGCACTTTCTTCTTAAACCAGTTTTAAATATATAAGTATTAGCCTCTTTTGCATGGGAGTTTGTCCTCACTTGTTTAGCCATCATAACATCCTCAAAACAGACTGTGAACTGTTGCACTGTTGGGTAGATGACTCATTGTGCTGATCATGTGCTGCTTACATAAAGTCACTTTACCTCAGGGCTTTTCTAGACTTTAGTGGCTTTGTCATTTCCTTTGACTTTTTTGTCCTCTACTGTTTTTTTCCTGTCTGGACTGCTCCTGACAAAGTCCAGCTGATTCGCAGATGTGACACTGTTTTCAGGCTGCACAAACTCTATTTATACAGTAGAGGTGCTAGCTCACCAGTAAGCTTGTGCAGCTGATTCCCTTTTGAAGTCTTGTTTTTCCTTCTCTTCACTTAAAAAGCAAAATAAAAAATGTCTTAATGTTGCTGTTTCCTTTGTCTTCCCTTTCCTTTTCTACACAATATTCTGACATAGTTTCGTTTTTCTTCCTTGGAGTCTGAGTTTGAGTGAACTTCTGATAAGAAATCTGAACTTCCAATAAGAAACCCCACAATCTCAAATTGTATCCTGTAAACTTCTGTGTTTTTAACAGTTACCCAGTTTTGTATTTTCTTTCCATTTAAATATATCCTGTTACCGCTTCCTACAAATTGTTGACTCTAATGCTGTGCTGTCACCCATTTTCCTTTTCACACTTTGACCCTAAGTTCCTGCCCTGCCTCTTCTAGTCTACTTTTTGGTCTCTTGCCTCCCATCCTTTCTGCTCCATCAGGAGAAACTCGCTCTGTACTACTTTGAAATTTGCTGAACAGCTTGTTTTGTAGTTGCAGGGTATATTAGGACAAGGATCATTCTTCACTTAACCCTTCCTTCCAGCTTCACTGTTGTCTACTGTTAAGCCTAGGAACCAGGAAAGTTAAAGCTTTATACTGATTCTGATGTTTTGTTGGGTTTTTTGTGTATTTAAAGCTGCTTCTCCTGCTTTTTGCATCTTCCTTTCTCTTTCATTCTTTGCTTCTGTCCAGAGGATCGGTGTGGACACTGTTAAATTGGAATAGGTAGAGAGGCCACTTTGGCCAGAACTTTGCTGGCTCTCCTAGAAGGCAAGGTTAGGTATTTGTAGTAGTGTGGTTTATCTAAGATGTTAAGCATCATTCAGCAATATTTTTTTTTTCAGGATTTGGTTTATTTGCTTTTAGCTGAGACTGAGAAGGAGGTGGTGTTTGGCTGGCGTGTGCTACTTCTTCACCGGGAGCCAGATAGTGCTGTATTATGTTGTCTCACTTTCTTTCTTCCTTTCTGCTAATTTATGTGATCTGCCTTCTGTGCCTTACTTAAATTCTCACTCACCTCTCTAGCTAGACTAACTAAAATGTTGTTTCTTTATTTCCTCTTACCTCCACCTGCCATACTTCATTCTTCTCAGTTGACTCCCTCTCACGTTAGTGTTTTGAAACAACTGATGCATAAATCCATCTATTCCCCCCCCCCCCCTTTTCATGTTTTCTACTCTCACTGTCCAGGGAATGATGACACACAGTTGGACAGTGTTGTGCCTTTGCTAATCTGAATTGTTATGTGAAATCTTCTGTAGTATTTTTTGTGGTTTATTTAGTAGTAATATAGCAAAGCAAGTTTTTTGCATTATTGGGTTTTTTTTTCCCACTCCTAGAGAAAAAAACATACCTTGTTCATCACCTGAGGAAGTGAAAGCCTTCTTTTGTCAAGTGGCTCCCACCATACAGAGTCATCAGGCACTGGTGTTTGAACAAGTTGTGTCTGGCTGTGTGACCCTTTGTCTAAATCTAAGGGAGACTTTGTAAAATAAACCTGCCCTGCCTTTCTTGCTGGGCTGGTTAAATGGATGACTAATCTGCTTTTCTCTGAAATTATAGACAGAAGCCATCACAATTAAGACTGTGCTATTACTCCTTCTTCCTGTTCATTCTGCAGGATAGATGATTCCAGTTCCAGTGATACATGATTGGAAGGAGGGTGGGCTGTTGTCCAGAGGAGTGCAAGGACTTTCAGATGCCTCCGAGATTTTAAATAGGCTAAAGTATAGAACCTTTGCTTGGGCTTCATATTTGAAAGTTTTTGCCAGTGAGAAACAAAAGGTGTCTGCTAAATATTTTCTGATGGAGTGACTAAGGATGATTGTAAGGAAGTGTCAGCCTAATGAAAGTAACTGTCACTGGTGGCACTGCTGTTCTCCAATTAAAAGCAACTACAATACAACGCAAACACATTTGGCAAGAATTTTGTTGCAATTTTCTAATTCCTTTTCAGTTTTGTCTGTAAAGCTTGCACATTATATAATTCCTGCAGTGGTCCTGCATAGAGGCCTGTGAGACAGTGAGGTCCTCTCATCTAAGAAAGTCTTTTATGTATCGCAGGTCACAGATATTTGTTAGGTCCTTGCCAGATGAAGAGCCTGTTATTAAGTAGCATATTCTGCCCATGATTAGCCATCATAATTACCCCAAGATTTGATTTTTTTTCTATTATACTGTGCGATTCAGTTTTTCCACATCTCAGATGACACTGGAAAAAGCCACACAAAGCTCATTTCCCAATTTTTCAATAATGTTTTGAAAATCTAGTCTCCCAAGCTAGAACGCAGAAATGGAGTAACAATCTTCCAAATGCTGCAGAACCTCATACTACTATTGAAACTTGCCCTATCTAAGGCATAGGTAGGTTCTCCACTCTTGCACTTTGGAACATAAGGTCTGTAGGACAGATAATGTGGCTTGGTAGGCATGTCACAATGTTTTAGAAATAAATTTATAGCAGAATGCTGTATGGCTGAAACACTTCTGATATCTGCAGCTATGCAGGGGTTGTGGGGTTGTTTCTGGGGGGTGATGGGTGAGCATTATTGCCTTTGAGCATTAAAGCCTGTTTTAGAAGTTAGTGCAGTGGTTCTCAGAGTTTTTAGATCAGGGGTCCTGTAGTAGTTTGGCTCTTCCTCTTTCTTGGTGAAGGTTGCCTATCATCTTGCCTTCATACTGGGTTTAATGTGTAAAAACATTGCATACCATGTGTCTGACTGACTTTTTTGCAGAGAGAGATGAAAGAGACTGGGAAAGGAATGCAAAGAAAGGAAACAAATCTGGATAAAATTGTCTTAGAGGCACTTGTGTTCACATACTCCTGACCTGAATTTCAGTGTTTTGAAAATCAATGGTATTATGTGCTCAGCAGAGTAACCAATAGTTCTGTTGAGACTGTGGGAAGTAGGTGCTACTCCAGGAAGGGAAACAGAGCATCAAAACCACTGAGTCTCTTTTGCTTTAGGGGAAGAAAAAAAAATTCCTTTTTTTTCTCACTTCCTCATTAGTTTTATGCTGGAAAAGAGCTGTTCTGTTTGTTCTGTCCCTTTACCTTTCGGCCAGCAAGCATATCTATTCTTGTAGCAAGCTAAGGTTACCTCTACCCAGTTCAAAGCAACTCTAGCCACCTTTTTAGCTTGCTTTCAGCATTTTTTGCTATCATGGAAATTTTCTGTAACCTGTGGTCACAGCCAGACACTGACCCTTCTGTTTCTGGAGAGTGTGTATGAAGCATGGTGGAAGAGTTGTTTTGCTTCCTTTTATAAGACTGCTGAAAATGTCTGGCTTCAGGGCCTGGGCCTCTCCAAGTTTTCCTAGAAGAGAATTTCACCTAGTAGCATGAAAGAACTCTTAGGGCATCATCATGTTCTTAGACACTTGATTGCTTTTTTTCATTTTGTGACATCACATTCAATAGGATCATAGAATTGTTTCAAATTTTGTGCATTTCCTGTCAGGATGAAGACTCTAAAAACCTACTGGGACTACAAGGAAGCTGCATTAAATTATCAAGAAGCCTGGAAAGTGCTGCGTAACCAAGCCCTGCTTGGTTGGGTCAAGAATGCCAAGGAGTATCTGCACTTCACATGAGAATCCATGTGGCTGTGTAAATCCAGCAATAAGCTCTGCCCCGTAGCAGATACCTCTGTAGTTCAAGGGCCAAGAAAAGACGTCCTCTAGTTCATGTGCCGTAAAGAGACAGGAGTGAAAAGGAAAGCAGTTTAGAGAAGTTTTTATTTTGATTGAGTTGAAGCCCCCTTTTTATTGAAATACAGAAAAGGATCATTGCTGACTTAAAGTTCTGAGCTGCATGAAACAATATGCCTCCAAAAGAAAGGAAGCAGTGATGTGCTGTCCCCTGTTATATGAGGACATGATCAGTCTGCCATAATTATTGCAGTGAAATTGAAGCAGTGCTATGGAAGAAGGACTGTCACTGTAAAATTTTAGCGCTGCTTTTTTCTTCCACTCCTCATAATGTTAAGGTTGTTTTTCTGTTGCTGGGACAACACAAATGTATAGTAAGTAATATTTTTATAACTCTTGGCTCTCCTTGTCTGGTGCTTGGAAGAATTTTCCATGTCCCCCAGCCCCATTGCTTCTAACTGGAAATTCTAGTTCTGTTAAAGCATCATTTTTTCTAGGAATCTGTCATATATACTGCTGTATACTAAATATAGCCCCAGCAGAAGCAAAAGAGCACGAGGGGAGTCTGTGTCAAATAATACCACTTAGCATATCCCATGCATCTCTCTTAATTTCAGGACTTTGACAGATAACCCTTCAACTGCATTGCTTCTGTAGGAAGGAAGGAAATCTGGATTACTTGGTTGAAATCTGTCAATCCTGTGTAACTACAGGCAAACATTTACCTACTTTTCAGTGTTTCAAGCACTGTGCATCCCCATCCACCCATGGAACATGGTTAATTAAAAGCAGAAATGCCATAACCATTTATGTCACTATTTCCTGGCAAGTGTTCATTAATAGCCTGGCAAAGATGGAGATGCTTTGGGGGGGGAACTGAAAATAGTTTCTAGCACTTCTCTTGCAGTCTCTCATCATCATGCTTTATTACCAACCAACATCTGCATGGGAAAGCAGTCAACACTGAAAGCAGTTGTGGGGGAAGCAGTGGATAATCCTTCCAAAACTTTCTGTCCCAGTTGCCTCCTATGACCAAGTTCAGGACTGTGTAACTGCTATGCAGCACACTCCCCCTTCATATTTTTTCTCTTGTAAACCACAAATCATAAAAATATTTGGACAAGGCAATGGCAGGATGAAAGAAATGGGTAATTTAGAACTTCAGAATTCTTCAGTGATCTGAATTTATGTTCTTCGGTATTTTACAGTTTTGGATTTGAAAAACAGGCACAGCAGTTCTCAAAACAGCCTTGCTGTCAACTTGCTGAGCTGGGTACAGGACCGAACAGTCCACATCACATCACATTCTGAGAATGATTTCAGCAAATCCTTTCACTTCACACTTAGATTGATTTGTCAAGTAAGAATAGTTCTCTCTTGTCAAAGAAATAACAAATAACTTGAATTCTGTGTGTATAAGCCTGTTCTCTCAAATCCCGCACTAAAATGCAGAAAGACCAGTTGTACTGGTGAGGGGGAAGTCATTGTACATGTTTGTAGAGGGCAGGGATTATGGAGATGGGTGACTTGCTTTAGTCATCAGAGGATAAAAAATGGCCAGATGCCATTGCACATGGGCTACAGGGTGAAGTGCTGAAGATAAATGGTAGCAGTTACTGTAGCTGAGCAAATAGCATTCCAAAGGCAGAGTCCTGGAGTGTACCTAAAGAGCTACCAGTAAATTTCCAGGTTCCTGAAATTTACCTTTGTCTTTCCCTGAAATCTTGAAATCCCTGAAATCCCTTGTGGAAACTATTAACTTACCATACCTGGTTTCCCTTTGTTAATCAACAATGTCTGTAGTGAACCTGCTGACCAGACTGGAATGTTCCCATTTCCTATCCAGCTGCAGTATTAAAATGGGTTATGTAAGACTAGTTCTGTAGTCTTGGCGTCAGACTAGTTTTCGGATGAGTAGTTACATGATTTAAATTCTTACAGCTCTTCAAAAATTTGACCCTGGCTGTTAGGATTATTCCTGGTAAGATATTGCTGTGCATTTGTAAAATACTTCTGAACTGTAGACTGCTACTTTTCTGTTACTTGTCAGATTTAAAAGCAGTTCTGGGGGTGCTGAACACTGATACTAACCTCACTTTTTGGGTGGAGTTGAGGACTTGAGCTAGAGCAGGTCAATGAATATACAAAGAGAGGGAAAGAGCTAAAACAAAACAGCATTTAGAAGGCTGAGGGGCTCTCTGCGTGGGATCTTACACTCAACTGGATGGCATTTCAGTGATGGAAAATAAGTATTCAAATGCACCATTTGTTTAATTCCAAAACGTCAGGAAATGCTGTAGGCAGTCCTGTGAAACTGCTCTAAAACTCAGAAGAGAGAGATGCAGAGATAGGAGAGAATACAGTCTCTGCTGTTTTAAGAGGTAGCAAACTAAACTTTGATCCTTGTCAGCAGATCTTTGGAAGAATTGCTCCTGGAAAGTAGTTCATGTGTTCCAGGCTTGTATCACAGCTTTACGCTGGGGTTGCTGACACCCTGAGAAACAGGCAAGGCACAGGGTGGACAGTGCAATGCAGGCTCTGCCACGGGGGAGCAGAGCTGGGGGCAGTGAAGTGGCAGGAATGAACTGCTTACAGTTCATGGTTAATGAAGACAACCAAACAATTCCTAGAGGGAGCAGCAGAGCGTAGGAGTATGCCAAGACTCCCACAGTATGTGTAAAATGCTCTACAGAGCATATGTTTATTACTCAGGTAGGTCCTTGACTTTCTCAAACTAGTATGGGAACCAATGGTCCCTAATTGCCAGAACAAAGAAACTGTAATCATTGAGTGGGATGTCTTTACCAGCCTCACTATTGGAGACATCATTCTGTTTTCAATTACAGTAAGAAGGCAGGGCAGACTGCCTGCTCATCTTTAAGGAAGTCAGAACCAGAGCACAGAAAGAAGCAAGTGGTTTTGTCCAAGGGTAGGGATAACCAATCTGTTTGACCTTGAGGCTGTGGTTCCATGAGACAAGATGCTCTCATCCCACTAACTTTGAAAAAGCAAGACCTTGACCTTCACAGCATGCTTCCACTGTTCACCTTACACAGGCTGGAAGGCTTACTGATCTTAGTACATCCAGAGTAAATTGAAGACTATTTAAATTACTGTATTTGTAGAAAAACAAACCATGAATCCAAAGCAAGGTGTAGCCTTTCACTGGGAGGAGTTAAATGAGCTTTGCAATATATCCAGTAAGCACTAGAGGAAAGATATTGGGCTGCCCTGCTGAGGGCAGAAATCTATTGGTAAGAAGGAAGGAAAGGTTTTGGTGTTCTTTCTCTCATAGTATCCAATAATGGTGTAAGTGGTTTGTGCAGTAATGATTTACAGGTAGAACCAAGATAATTTTGGGGAGCAGACCATCTAAATGGTCTGAATACTAAATATTTACTCAATACTAAATTCATCCAGTACTGGTCTATTTATACCAGAGGTGACATTTCAATTTAGCATAGACAGGTGATACAGAAGCGTTGCCATCACAGTAATGAGGTATTTCTTAGTTTTCTATTCAGTCTGTAAATTGAAATGCCTTTCCAGTCCTAAAGGGTTAACAGCAAGTGAAGATCATATGGGACCCAAATGCTTTTAATACTTTTACAAGAGTGACTGTACTATCTGAAGGGATGCATTTCATCTATGCATTTCAAAAGGAAACCTTGTGATGTTTTACTGCCATTTTAAGTGCATCTGCAGCTGAAAAGTAAAGTTACTGCAGTAGAACTTTTATCCTTGCAGTCTCGGGAATTACTTGCATATCTGGATTCCTAA
The DNA here is from genome assembly GCF_047495875.1 of Pithys albifrons albifrons. Lineage (NCBI taxonomy): Eukaryota > Metazoa > Chordata > Aves > Passeriformes > Thamnophilidae > Pithys > Pithys albifrons. The sequence continues at coordinate 22,195,397 of NC_092469.1, forward strand.
ACCTGAACTAATAAATACGGAGATGCTAAAGAGAGCAGTCAGTGTGGCATTCTAAGAGGGTTATGAAGGGTAATCAAAAGGTCACCTCAGTCATAATCTTCCCTTGCTTTTAGATATATGTTTGCTAGCATGTAATTACTTTTATCTAGCAGTTTTGTTTCTTACTCTCCTATTAACAGCTAAGAAAAAATACTACTTGATAACTATAGAAAAAGGAAAAAAGACTTTCCAGTAAAAATTAAAAAAAAGACAGATGAAACCACTTTTCTTCATTCTGAACCAAGAATTCTGTAAAGAGTAATTAATGCATGGAAAGGAAGTTAGAAGGAATTCAGGGCAGAAGCAGTGATGGAATGTTTACTAAAGTAGTGCTATGCAGTGCAGTGCTTTTGTGAATAATGAAAGGCTTACTGAGAAGAACAGAGCATTTTCAGGTGCAGCCAGCGCATGGAGCACAGTTACTGTGACAAGGCTCTAATAATAGTGGCAACATTTCACAGGGCTCCTGCCTTCACATTTTGGAGTCTTTCTGCCAGTACTTGTGAATGAATGTGTAACCAAACATAATTCTAGGCATATTGTTTCCTCGTGGAACTTTGAGTTAGTATGAACTTGATTTAAGTTTGGAAAGTGATAAATTCCCATTGTAAATGGAAACATTTTAAAAATTAAATTCTTACGCACCATGTAGTGTCAAAATGAAGTAAAATTTTTATTAGGAATTTAAACTGTATTTAGTGTTTCCTTGCTGGCTTAGGAAGGTCAAAATGATGCTACTTTTACGAGCCAGTAGTATCCTTTCATATCAAGGCATGAACTTCAGTACAATCGGGTCAATAAGGTGGGTTTTCCACCCTCCTCTCCTGGGCGATCCACGGGTTTGCTTCTTTGCCTGCAAGTACAAGCAGCTGTGTAACTCTGCAAAGCCCACTTGAAGAGAGGTTGACAGCATCGTGAGTAACAACTTTTTTTGGTTTCTGACTAAGCCTCTTCACTTTTGCTGTACTGTGTATATGCTTTGGCAACAGCGCTCAATAAACTGGAGGAACTGATTTTGAATTCTTCATTGTGCATGTAGCATTTCTAATTCTTAGCTGTGTGTCTCAACAAAGCAGAATCATAGAATGGTTTGGATAGTTAGGGACCTCTAAAGGTCATCTAGTCCAACCCTCCTGCAATAAGCAGGGACACCTTTCACTAGAACAGGGTGCCCAGAGCCTCATTCAATCTAACCTTGAATGTTTCCGGGGATGGGGCATGTAGAACCTCACTGGGCACCCTGTTCAGTGTTTTTATCATCCTCATAAAAAAAAATTCTTCCTTAAATCTAGTCAGAGTCTACCCTCACAGTTTAAAACCATTGAAACATCTGCCCCATCTTTCTTACAGGTCCTCTTTTTAAGCGCTGAAAGGCTGCAATGTCTCTCTGGAGCCTTTTCTGGGCAACCTCAGCTCTCTTAGCCTGTCTTCATAGGAGAATTGGTACAGCCCTCTGGTAATTTTTGTGACCTACTCCAACAGCACTGTGTCTTTCCTGTGCTGAGGACCCCTGAGCTGTGCTTCAGTCTCACCTGAGCAGAGGAGAGGGACAGAATCCTCTCCTTTAACCTGTTGGCCATGCTTTTTTCGATGCAGCCCAGGCTGCAGCTGGTTTTCTGACCTGTGAGTCCACATTGCCAGCTCATGTCCAGTTTTTCATCTTCCAGTACGCCGAAGTCCTTCTCAAGGCTGCTGTCATTCCCTTCAGTCCCAGCCTGTACTGATACTGGGGTTGCCCTGGCTCAGCTGCAGCACCTTGCACTTGACCGTGTTGAACCTCACAAGGTTCACATGGGCCCACCTCTTGAGCTTGTCCAAGTCCTTCTGAATGGAGCCCTCACTCTGGTGTCCCCCGAACCACTCAGCTGTACAGTAAAGCTGTTCTTTCACATATTGGTTCTGTAATGTCCTTAAAATATCCACAGAATTCTGACTTTGAAAGGATGTGTATTTATATAACTATCTGTAACACAACTACTTTTTAGCATGAGGGTGAGTTTGGTTTTGTTTTTGTTTTTAAGGGCTGCTTCAGCAGCTGCTTTAATCTGAACTCTGTCGCAATTATTTCTTGTTCTCCAATAACTCATGTAAAAATTTTACCTTCCACTTCTTCAGCTCTCTGAGTCTCCTGTTTATATAGTTCCTTCTACTAGGTGCCCCTTCCTTATGTGCTGTGCTTTTGACACCTGGGTCCTGTTCTCCAAAGTCAATGGTATTTACTCATCCATTGATAGCCTGTGGGCCAGCACAGCTCTTTTTCTGATGAGATGTAGCAGATCTGAAGCTCTTGGTTTTGAAACCTACAAAGAGCTCCTTGTTTCTTCTTGCGCCAACAGCTACACTAAAGTCTGAGAAGCTGTACAGTGTCTAGTAAGTGATACAAGCAGCTGTATAGCATCTAGCAAAGGTGATGTGTAACGTTCTGGCCAAAATTAAGGTAAAGAAATTACAGCATTGCCTGTTTGTGACAGGAATTTTTATTGTACTTGTTAATTGAGAAAGAGGAACATACTAGCTCAATTCAACACAAACAGCATCTTGCTCCTGCTTAGGATGTGCCAGCAAATCCAGTGTTGCCAATACTAATTTATTGGGTTTATTTTAATTAAACCAACACCTCAAACCAGAATAAATGTGTGTTGTTCTCTTCATGTTTCAGTAGCCCAACTACTTTGCTTTATTATTTTATCAATGTCATCAGATGTATCTCCCCCAAAAAAATGAGGCTCTGGGAATTCATAGCCATGAGAAAAAAACAAATATGCACAAAAACCAACAAAACTTTTTTTGTATAATTTAAGAGTCTAATAGAACAAGACCTATCAATATATTAAGAAATAAATCCAGTTACAAATGCATGTATATAGAAGGAACTTTTGTGGATGTCAGAACAGAAAATGATCAGCTATTTACAAGATACACAGCAGGATCATATAATATCCAAGACCCACCATTCAGAACCCAAATGTGTTCTCTCCACTGTAGGCAACATACAGGAATCCATCCTCATCCTTTTCCTTTTCGTAAAGTTGTCCCATAGTTAAGCTTGAAGGGGAAAAAAAGATAAGTGGTTTGCTTGGCTCATGACAGTTGCAAATGTTAACAGTTAGAAGAACCTTACATAAACAAGGATTAATAAAAGCTGGAACTTGTATATATAAAATACAAAAATGAGGCTATATGAAAAGTAGTTGACTCCTGAGTTAGCAATGATCCTGGGTGCTCTGCAGAATAAATTTTTCATAATTCTTCACAAATGTGTTTGTCAGAATACTTCCTCATTTTATTGGAAATAAGTCACTGAATGTATTTCAGGTTCTGAATCAGGCATTAGGTGCCCTAACTAATACCAGGAACAATCACCTAGTAGCACCTTGAATGCAGCTGCATTAATATCTTGCTTCTTGTGTAAGGAACTTCATTTCTCCCTCCACCTGGCATAGTTGTGAATGTTCAGCTGGTCTTTTTTTGGACTGTTTCTTTGGGGTCCAGGTTGTTTTGGGCAGCAAAAGCTTTGTTTTCTGTATTGTCAAAAAGTGATGACTTCAGATAGTGCTAACACCAAAATATGTGGGCAATAAATTACAATTCAGCTGGAAACTAGTGCTTTTTCAATGGCTGGGGTTTTGAACATTTGATCAAATAAAAAAATTTCTTAAAACTTAATAGGCAGATGGCCCTTCACAGTCTAAGCAGTTGTAGTCTTTCGGGCAGTGTCTATATTTTGAAAACAAAAAGAAACCCAAGCAATTACTTGGCCAGTACAACTGTTCGAACCATTTCTCTACAGATGGAACAGGCAGTTGACATCAGTCAGGTGCACAAATGATTCCTCCTCAGCTCCCCTTTTTCTGCCTTCCCAAGACTGAGAAGAGGCTCACAAACTGAAAGATGGAGACTATCGGATGGGAGTGACAGGGAGAACGACCGTGTCGTTCTACACAGGAGAGGAGCTGGGAGGATTTGTAGGCAGGACTTGAAATGGAAAAGAATTGGTGAGTAGCAGATAGATCACTAACCCTTGACATCCTTCTCTCCTTGTCCAGAAGTTTATGTAATAAACCCAGCCTATGAGATGAGCAGAGCCATTAACAGAATATTTTATCGGTTAAGAAGTCACACATTTTACATTAATATTGAAGGTTCAAGGCCCTGTTTTTCCAGTTTAGATGTGACACTTCATGGCGAACATGTGAGATGAAACAATGTGTCTGTCTGTCATATTCATAGCAGTTCTACAGTGCTATTATGAAGACGACATACAGGCATTCCTATTACTCTTAAAAGAAAACAAGAAGAAAAATATGGTTCTCACGGTTCTCGCTACTGTGTATCACAAAGTAAATGAAACCATTCCTGACTGAGTCTGGATGCCTTACCTGGAGGGACTGTTACTCTTACAACAAGTAAGTAATGAGACTAATACCACATCTAAACCATGTAACAACATGACATACTGTTTCTTCAAATGTTATTAAAGAATCTTGTGTAGAAAGCAGTTGCAGTAGCTGTTTCTGCTATATTGTGTATGTAGCAGACAACAGCGAAACTTACTCCTGTATAAAAACCTTTCTATAGCAATTGTGCATTTTTTTTTGTTTATAGATGAAAGTAATTTTAAAAGACAGTAACCACAATTAGCCTGTAACATCATAATTTCTTTATAAACTGACAAGTTACTGATTTTTTTAGAATAATTTATTAAATTTGCTATTAAATATTTAATATGCAACTTTTTTGTTACATTGAGAATTACTTTTTTTTGAGATTTATGATGTATGTGTACTTGCACTCAACCAAGGATATCATAACTGCAAAGCTCACCCTTTTGCCATGGAAGTAAGTTACAATACAGTCAGTCACCTTTCCTTTAAGTCTAGTGCAAGAAGTAAGATGTTTATCAAACTCATGAGGAAAAAAGCTTTTCACAGGGAGATTAAGATGTAACCAAACACCTCCTAAAATCACCAAGTGAGCCTCAAAAATGGTGTTTCTGACCCTCTGATATGCACAGGATTGCTGAAATGGTTCTGAATACCAAGTGAATAGCCTCTCACCTGGATTGTGGGACAGTCTTGTCTACAAAGAGGAATATTGCTTTCTCAGATGGCAGTTGAATCCTCTTCCTGATGATCCACATGAATTGGGCCACGGTGATGTCAGATGGGACTAAGTACTTCCTCTTGTCAATATCAACAATCTGAGATCCTGAGACCTTCTCCACTATGACCTGTAAAGTGCAGATGTGAAGGTCAGGCTGTTCAGGACTGGTAAGAACAGACAGCTTGGGTAATCTCTTCCTGGTAGAGGCTTGCAACAGCGAGCAGAGAGGAGAAACAAAAAGCTTTCTTGACTGCAACCAAATGAGGTAGAACTGGCTCAGCATTGTAAAACCTGGTTTTACAGCTACACTGAAACTTACATTCATAAAAACAATGGCTCAAAACTTCCTGTATCTGAGATTGACAGTCATGAGGTAAAAAGCTGCATTATGCCCAAAAGAATCCCATGAAAGGGAAGTACACATGTCATTTAACTGTACCCTGATGATATGAAATCGTTGCAATGTGGACCCAAAGCTGAAAATAAGCCAGCAGGGTGCCCTGACAGCAAATAAGGCTAATGGTGTCCTGGGCCGCATTAGTCAAAGTACTGGGAGATGATCCTTCCCCTGTACTGGTACTGGGGAGGGTACCTTTGTATTATGCTGAACTGACATTAGAACATCTTTCATCATACCTTGGGAAATCACAAATTGACTACAGGAAGGAAAGACACCAAGATGGCCACAAATAAAATGAAACAAAAAGCAGCAGATACAAGGGGAAAAGAGAATTAAGCCTTACTTGTGGTGAAGAGCTGAAGCTTATTACTCCACACAGGCTAGTTTTTGAAGGAAAAATGCAGCAGGTGGGGAAATAAGGTTTACAAGAGTTTCCAGTGTCCCTTAAAACATTGTTTGACAAACACTTTGCCTATTAAATTGGTACCAACTGTTTTGTGAAAGGTACATGGCTTAATCTGAATCATTAAGCAGAAAACATGTATCTGTCCAGACAAAGCACTACAATGCAATTCAAGATTTAATTCCTGTATCTACATATACATTTTTGTCCATTCCTGATACAGCAGCATGTAATTCTGTCTCACACTATGAATTTCTATGTCTTTTCCCCTCTGGTTAAGAAGGATATTTGTGAAATGGCCAAATGGGTATCTGTGGAGATGTCTGGTCATTAAGGATGCTGCAGTCCATGTATGAGGGGATAGTTAGCCAAGAGAGAATGGCAAGGATCATACCAGTTTACCAGATTGCAACTGGAGAAAAATGTCGTGATGACTGGGTGCAACTGACTGGCAGAGAAAGTCAATGGGAACAGAGTCCTTTTCTGGGCTGTGCTAATGAAGTTACCAAAAGGTGAGGCACAAGTGGCACTAACTGGCACATGATCAGATGGGATGTGGGACATTACATGTTGCTAGCTGATACCTAAGGATGTGAAAACTATGGTCATTTCACAGACTGAAAGATTATTAAAGGGATTGTGAAGAAGAGAGGTCATTCACTACTTAGCAGATTGGTAGGTATTAACCCAGAAAGGAGGGGTCATCACTTGTATCTGCTCTTCAAACAGCAGGGTCTGCATGGAGAGATTCACCATGGTGACTAGTTATAGGCATGGGATACACGAGGGAATATCATCATCTAACTCACAGCCAGGATGGAAGATTGTCAAGGTTTAAAGAATTCATAATCTTTCTTAGGATTAGGCACAGAATGAATCCTCAAGATAATGAAGATGTTTGCTGGGATATAATTGTCATTAGAAGAAACCAGGACCCTGATAAATCATAAACATGCCTGGAAAGTATTTAGAACGTTAGGCACTCTTGCTTATTTGTCAATAGGCACTGGGGCAGAACACGGAACGATGGATTAGTTAGATGTGTTTCTGGCTTCTTAAACACATCTAAGAACACAAGAAGGAACATGAATTTACTTAGCAGGAACTGATCAAAGAGTGTGCAGGATGGAAACAGCTTATCCACCTCTGCCTCTTAAGTACTCTGATGAAGCTGGCTCGGTTACTCACCGGGACACGGTCGGGGTATTTGGCTCGGATTTTTGCCGACTCGACACATCGGTGCTCTGTGAACAAACACTCGTAATTAGTCACTGCATAGTAATAGCACGGCCGGTGTCCTAGACCGAGAGAGCAGCGCCCGCGGGGCCGAGAGCCTGCGAGGGTCGCGGCCACGTCCCCACCCTCCGAGGAGGCCTCCCGCTTTTCGGGGAGGTCGCCCCGGGCACCGCCCCGCCCTTCGGCGAGGGCCGCACGCGCCTGTCCGCGCACAGACAGGACGAGCGGCTGGGGGAGCCGCCCGGGACAGATGGCGAAACAGCAGACGGAGGGCGGCGGGGCCATGGGCGGGCAGCGCCTGGCCCGAGCCCACCCTTACCCAGCGCGTGGTCCTCCTTGAACATCCACTTCATGGTGCGGGCGAGCGGGAAGCAGAGCCGGCAGCGGCGGGGCCCGTGTGCGGGGGCTCGTGCCGGGCCTGTCGCTGACACAGCCCCTTGTCACAACAACAACAGCCGCGGCTCGGCAGGCGGGACTTCCGGCTCGCCCGTTCCCCGGCAACGGCCCGAGCGGCCGCGCTTCCGGCCAGAGATCGCGGGGCGGGGCTGGGCCATCCGGCACGGAGTCACCGGACGTGTGCGAGGCCGCCGCCGGCCCTGCCCGCAGCGCTCCCGGGCGCTCGGAACGGCGCCATGGGCAGCGGCGGGTGCCCCCGGCTGCGCGCTCTGTCCCGCCTCACAGCGGCCGCGGGACGCAGCGCTGCGCGCTCATTGGCTGGCACGCCCGTCCCTTCGGCGCTGATTGGCGCGCCGCCCCGTCAGTCCGTCGCTAGGCCGGGGCTGCGCTGGGGGCGGGCCATCCCGGGCGGGCCATCCCGGCCGGGGAGGGCGGCGGGAGCTGAGGGGCGCTTACCATGGCTGGCGTGGAGCTCTTCTCCCATCCAGCGCTCTACACGCGCTACCGGGCCGGGCTCTGCTCCGCTGCGGCAGTTGCGCTGTTGCTCATCACCGCGCTTACCTATGTGCCGCCGCTGCTGGTGGCCTACCGGACCCACGGTGAGCGCCACTCGACCCCACGCGGCCCGGCCGGACTCGGCGCAGGCCTGAAACCTCGTGCTGTCTCTGCCCTTAGGTTTCTGGCTGAAGCAGAGCACGTACTTAGAGCAGCCCACTGTGCGGTTCCGGTACGAGGTTCTCCTCGTCGCCACCATCGGGCCCGGCCCGGGCAGCTTCTTGGCGTGGAGCACGTTCCCAGCGTTCAACAGGCTCCAGGAGGACCGGCTCCGAGTCCCGCTTCTGTCGGTAGGCCTGTCCGGGGCGGCCCGACAGCAGGGGCGAGAAGCTGGGCTGCACAGTGGGGCCAGCGAGGTGGCAGCCGGCTCAGGGCAGGAGACTGTCTGGCACTGCTGCCTTCCAGTAGCAGCAGCAGCTTCGTGCATAACCTCGTGCCTCACATCAGAATAATTCGCTTGGGACAAGTGATTTCTAACGAGTCCAGTTTCCCTCCCTCTCAGTGCTATTGAATCATAGAATTCTTTAGGTTGGAAAAGACCCTTAAGGTCATGAAGTTCTAACATCAGCCATACTACCACTTTCACCACTAAACCATATCCCTAAGCACCACTGGTGGTTTGCATGAACACATAAGTTTACTTTTCTCAAATCAGTTGTGCCCTCCTCCCCTGCCCACATGATTTACCATGGGTTGTGTGGTAGCCCCTAGGTTTGGAAGCAGATGCAAGCTTTCTAAAGCATATAGCCTTTGCCTTGCAGTCACAATTTTTTCTGGGATTCCATAGTGGCAGTTATTTTTCTGTCTGCCTCTGTTACAAGTTCTGTTATGTTTGCACATAGCTGAGGTACTTACAGGGCATTAGTGGCAGAGAGGTGGACAAGCCAGGAGTTGGGGTACAGAGGCCAGTAAGAGGCACGCTGTAGTGGCAGAAGACAAAAGCCTGACCTCCAGTCATGTTTGCATAGGCTCTGACAGAAGATCCGGGGCTAAGGCATGCTTCGTAGCCTGCAGGGGAGATGGTCAGAATGGAGTAGGGCAGAAAAGACCTTGGAGGGTCCAGTGAGCTTCCCCTTCCAGGAGGGCATATGAGACATTGTATAATCGACAACATTGCAGGCTTCTTATCTCTAGTCCTCTGTCTATCAAATCAAGCAGCTTTGTATTGCTTTCCTAATGCTGCAGCTTATTTTCTTCCTTTGATTCTGCATGCTGTAATTGTGGAGGTCCCCTGGGATTTTGCATTTTCTGGTTTTCTTTCTGACAGAAATTACTGTGTCTAAAAAAGCCCCATATTTTTTAGACTAGAGAAGAAGACAAAAATCAAGATGGCAAAATGGATCAGTTGCATTTTGAATTGGAACTTCCACTACAACCTACGGAGCATGTAGTTGGCATTCAGCTGATTCTACTCTTTTCCTACCAGCTTTATGTGAGAATTTTCAGTTATGTTGTTGTGACATATAGACCCCGTGTAATATTCCAGTAGTGATTATACAAAGGATGAAAAGAAACTTTCCACATTTGAAATTCCTATTTAAACTATTTATTTTACTAACCTGCTTAATTTGCTCCTTCTCTGCTGAGTCATTCCTAGTGTAGCTCTGTTGCGTATTTTGATACACTTGTTAGAGTTGGGTTTTTTTACATTTTTTTAAGCTCTATATTCTTTGGGGCTGTAGTGCAGCATATAGGACAGAAATACACAACAGTGAGTATCAGTGCAGGTGGCACCAGGAAATAACTGAGAGTCTTGCAGTAGGCAGAAGGACGTGCATTCTTCTTTGTCTTGACATAACCAGTTAGTTTTCTGGGGTGGAGAGGCAGGCTATTGCAGCAGCCTAGAACTCCAGAGAGTTTGCTTACTTAACAGCTCTTGAAGCACTGCTAATCATCTGCCAGGATCTTCTGTATCTTGTAACTGGGAGGAAAAAGAAAGTGTTACAGGAAGACAAGACAATATAATTTTGCTGGCATTGTATCTCGGGTGGCAGTGCAATTAATACCTAAAGCCAGAAGTAAAACTCCAGTGCACAGAGAACCATGGATACATCTGAAAGGAGCAATATTATAGAGCTGTGTTTGGTGCCACCACACAAAGTTGTTTTACTGGGGAAATTAGGCTTAGTTTATCCAAAGACTCTCTCTGATTGCAGATGGACAAGCTTAGCAAGCATAAACATGTGGTGTAGAAAACATTCTTAAGCCTGTGAGGCCCAGAATAAAGGTGCAACACTCCGAAATTTGGGCTGAACTATTAGGCCAGTGCTTAGTATCACAGAGAGTTACAATTTTCACAACACTTCTATTCCACTTAAATGCGAAAATTTTCCTTCAGGTCAAGTAGTTGATAAGAGCTAAGGAACTTTTTTATTTGGTCCTTATTGCAGAGCGAGAGTCCTTGATTTTGATTGCCGAGTTTTTTGAAGTGTATCTACAATGAATGTGTTTAGTCATCTTGCTTTTTACATGTCATTCTGTCATTAGCTACAGACTGCTGGATTGAATTTCCTGTGGAACTGGTTATGGTATAACTAAGGTAGTTCACTTTATAAAAAAGTAATACTTTTTATCTGGTGTTCCCTTGTTTAGACTAATGAAATGATCTGAAACTTGAGAGTCAGAAAAATATCAAATCCATGTGATAAAAAGAGGTAGAATAATATTTTGTGTTTCTCCTGCCCCCCATGCCCCTTCTCTGCCTAAATTCTCTTTTCTTGTGTTCACCATTTCAGAGAATGTCAACATTTGTGATGCAGAGCATGGCTTTTCTTCAGTTTTTTTCTCCTGTGCCAGGGTCTCAGCTCTACATGAATGGAGACCTGAAATTGAACCAGAGGCAGTTACTTAACCATTGTGGACTGGATACCAGATACAATGTGAGGAAATGTTTTTCCCTTCCCCATCAATTCTCCCCCTGTTTATCCTCCTGGTATCATACCTGACACCCTGATTATTTGTAGTCCTGCACAGAGTGAACTGTAAAACTTTGGAACTGTGTTTTATTCTTAGGCTAAAAGGGGGAAGAGGTTATTCTGCCAAGATGTTCAGTCTCATGTTTATGTGCATTCCTTCAAGGACATGGTTACTTTGTGTGAGAAACTCAGTAGAATTACTGTCCTGACCACTGGACAAATAATGCAAGTGTCTCCTTGTTGTAACAGGTATCTGTGGTCAATGGCACAAGTCCTTTTGCAAGTGACTATGATCTAACAAACATCATTGCAGCATACTGGGATAGAAATGGTAAGCCTGAATGTAGAGCTGTCAACTATGGGCAAGTAGTAGCATATTGGCAGCTGTTTTGTGAAGCATTTGGGTTCTGTATTAAGACTTAAAAGCCTCTTAACCTGGATGTTTCCTTTCCCCATTTTAGTGACAACAGTCTTTTCAGATCCCAGCCCTGTTTGGATGACTGGAAGATCAACAGATACACCATTCATCATTAATGCCACTATTCACTATCCAGTGGAAGTTATCTTATATCCTTTGAAAACTGCATAAACTGTGACATAATTGGGGTTGCATTATTTGGGCTTTCACCTACAGGCCAAGTGAGAACTGTTTTCTTCTAGATTTGTTGCTAAACTTTTTCTTTGTTAGCTAAGTAAATGCTTAAGTTCTGGAGTTAATGAAATACCTATTTGTCCATTCCTCCCGATGGTTCTACTTGAATGACCACTTTCTGGTTTTCTCTACTGGGAACTCATGTTGCTTTTCAGCTTTACTAAACAGGCAGTTTCTTAGCCATTTTCAGTGAATATTCTTAGTGAATCTTGCTTTATTCTTGCAGCACCTACTGTCCCAATCTGGCATGGATGCCACTAGGAAAACAGGATACTGTAATCTGTGACCTAAAGCAAATAATTAGAAATATATATGCAAGATGATCTCATCAAATAATAACCCCCACAGTGGAGAGGTTACATCTCTTACATGTGCAGAGAGACTTCAAAATTTATTTTTAGCAAAATAATTCTGTGTTCCTAATGTTTTTGCTCCTCTTCTCAGACAAGAACAAGCCTGTGTTTAAAAGAATCTATATGGAGCATACTACTTATGAGGTTTGTTTACCTGCCTGCCTATTATCAATAACAACTTTCTGGTGAGTCAGGCACAAAATAGGTACTTTACCCAGAATTAGTTTCAATGCTTTCTAGGACAGACATTCCCTGCAGCTTTTGTTACCTACTATGGTAAAAGGCTTTTAGATGTTTCTGTGGCTCACAGGCTTTGTTTTTGCCACACAAACTGATGCCTTAACAGGTTTTGTGCCTTTCTGCCTCTGAATTCCTTTGTTTAGTTATAGCATCAGAAGCTTCCTTCATTAACACTCCTTGACTTTCTTTAAATATCAGCCAGGATTTTGGGAAATTATTAAATTTGCCTGGATCCAGTATGTCAGCATCCTCCTTATCTTTCTTTGGGTGTTTGGTAGGATTAAGATGTTTTTGTTCCAGAATCAGGTGTTGACTACAATTCCAGTATCATCCGTTCTGCCAGTATCTTCAGGACTACCCTACAAACAGCACCAGTTTTGAGGAGATGTCTAACACTTTAAAGAAACGCAGTTCAAAACCAGTTACCTCTTTTTAGTCTCTATGTGCTTTTTACCGAAGATCAGAATTTTGTAAGTATGTTCCAAGTATGCTGTTTGTTCTTCCTTTTTAAATGTATGTTCTTTCATCTAATTTCTCTGGGAACACTGCTTTGGAACTGAACATTTTAATCTTTTTGACAGTTAACAGTTAAAGAAGAGCCTTTTTTGCAACTGAAACATGCTTTAAAAGCCAGTAAGAAGTAGTAAGTTTGTTTTTGCATGATCTTAATTTTGCTCTATCTGGAAGACTGAAAATAACATGCTAAAAGTAACAATATAAGCTGCTTTTGCTGTCTTGTAAATTAATTCACTGCTGACTTAGGGTTCTGTCCAGAGCAATTTGCACATGCATTTATGTGCACTATGAAATGAAAAAAAATGAGGAATTGGAAAAAATGTATGGATGAGTTAAGGTCAGAGATACACTTCTGTCACAGTATAGCCACAGCTGCGTGGCTATACATGCTCAGCAATTTAGTTATTAGATTGGATCATGGATAAATTCAAGGTTGATGTGAGAAACAAGGTTGTGGGTGATAGTGTGTGCAAGGTTTGCACAACCATTTACTATTGGCATTGTAACTGTAGCACTAGACCACTGACTGTGAATTGTGACTAGTAAAACAGAGAAGCCTGGTATTATTGAAAGAAAACTAACAGTACTCCACCTTTTGGATGTTGTCCTCTACAATTCAGCATCCTGGCAGTTGGAAGACCTACCTCTTCCAGAAATCTCCAGTTTGCTCTCTGAACTCTGTATGTGGCAGCCTAGAACTACGGGTAATTGGCTTCATATCAGCATCTTCAGAGTCAAAGCAACCGTCTACTGCTTTGTAGTGTTTCTAGGCACTCCACAGGATGATCGAAGGGGTCTGTGAGCTTGTTTCCCACTATCACAAGCTAGTGTACATTTGGTATGCTCTAGTCCCAGCTTTTTTCCCTTGCAGTGGTGATGATCACATGACTGCATGAGTTAATTCAGGGAGTTCATTACGCTGAAGAAGATATTTAGCAAATATAATCACTTCTTCAGATTAGTCAGTTCCCTGAATGAACTTGGTATGTGTCTGCCCAGGCATTAGGGTGGGCATAAGCAAGGGGTAGAAATCTCTGAAGATACTACAGGACTTAGATTTTAAGTGTTTGAATGCTGTACTCTCACAAAAATGGAATGTGCAACAGTCTTTCTCCAAGCTGAACAGAAACCTGTTTAAGGTAGCAACAGGAACATGGAAGAGACTAGTGCCAGAAAACAACAGTACTGGGAAATTCCATTAATCCCTATCTCTTTTCTCTCCTACTGTAGCCTTTCACATTAAGTAATGACAAGTGATGCTGCTCAGAGCAACAGTTCAGTGAATGCATGTGAAATAAGAAATGGAGAATAGGTCTGGTTTGGTAAATACAGCGAAAAATATCCTTAAGTTGTCTTTTCCTTTAGAAAGAGAAAACTTTAAAAAATCCTCTACAGTAATTTAAGTAGAGACTATATAATTTAAAAGGAGGAAAGCAAAAAGTTACTTGCTTGCAGGTGGCATGTACCTGTTTAGTATGACCTGAAACAATCCCTCCATTTCTTTTCAAAGAGGTGTGTTTCATGACTGTGACTAATAAGTGAATGCAGGGCAAAAGGGGCTGTAAAGGCAAATGTGACCATAGGGGGGGAAAAACCCCACTTGTTTGTGATACCTCTGCTGTGGTGACTTCCTGAATCACTTACATACTGAAAGTGGTTCTTGGTTCATAGTTCTGACTCCCTTCTCAAGCTTAAAGTAAGTTAACAAGCAACAGAAAAAAGGTAAGATTTTATGGCTGTAGCAATAAATTGAACTACAGGGAGAAAATAAACCCGATGGTCCACTGCAACTGGCATTAAAGGAGATTTAGGAAGGCAAAGCCTTTCTTAGAAGGCTGACTCTTCCTTTAGCTTTCTAAGTGACACAAAAAGACAGAAAAACTCTGAAACCACTGCCATCCACCCCCAGGTCTTCTGTGTACACATATGCCAGAGAACAACCTAAATGCTGTTCACTGAGGAAGGACACGGCAGCTTACTGGGATTAATCAAATTCTGTGTTTTTCATAAGAAGAAAAAGTAAGCATCTGGTTAAAGGTCCTGTGCATAAATTGAAGTAGGAATGTGGCCGTGTAAGAGCCATGCTTCAGGAGTCTTTTAACGGCTGGAGCTGGGATAAAAGGAGCTACCTTCGGTGCCCGTTAACTGGCCGAGCAGCCCGTTTGCAGCAGCAGGTCCCTCCGGTTCTGCTCGCATGAGGGGAGCGGGACACGGCTGCGTCGAGCCTTGTGCGTCTAAGGCTGGCCCGGCTGGGGGACAGAAGGAAAAGGAGGAGGAAAAGGGAGAGGAAGAGGAGGGTGCATAGGCACGCGGGGCGCCGTCCCGAGCCGCCTCTGGCTGCTGCAGCGCCCGAACCGGGGCCGGGGCCGGGGCCGGGCGCTCGCAGAACGCTCGTGGCTAGATGGGAGGCGGGCGCCGCTGCCCCTCACGGCCGGAGCCGCTCGAGCCGTCGGGCGTTGCGCAGCCGGGGCGGGGCGGGCGAGCGGGCCGCCTCTGCCAGGCTGCGCCTTTGCCCGGGGATGCTCCGGCAGCGGGGCGGATCGGCTCCTTCCCGGGCTCCTCCCGCTGCCCCGGCGCCTCAGCCACGTCTGAAAGCGGCTCATTGTCTCTGTCGGCAGCTCGGAGCCGCGGCGGTGGCGGGAGGCGGCGGGAAGGTACGGG
Source organism: Pithys albifrons albifrons (assembly GCF_047495875.1). Lineage (NCBI taxonomy): Eukaryota > Metazoa > Chordata > Aves > Passeriformes > Thamnophilidae > Pithys > Pithys albifrons. Next base: position 22,210,866 of record NC_092469.1, read on the forward strand.
CGGGCTGGTGCGGGTGGGGGTGGCGGGTGTTCACAGGACTCGTCGTCCCGGTCAGACCTTTTTTTCCGGTCTGAACGGTGCTTACAGTCACTCGCACTACGTTTCGAGGGATGTTTTCGAGCCGTCCGCACTCGCCCCTGCCCGTGGCGGTGAAGTAGCGGTAACGGCGGGTGCGGCGGAGCCGGTGTCGCACGTCCCGAGCCGGCCGTTGCTTGAGGTATAGTCGGTTGTTGAGAGAGGTAAAGCTGTCAAAAATCGGACCTTTGTTTTTTTGTTAGAGTTTTTTTCCTTCATTTTTCCTTCTCCCTGGAGAACATGGCTGATTCGCGTTAAGGTGGTTTCGTTTGCTAGAGTTAGGTCATTAAATAAGGTGCTTTAGAGAGCATTTTCCGTCATTAGGGGAAATCCCGTTTTTCTCCTGTGTCTAGCCCGTCTTTGTAGGTGAAGGTGTCCTACTGGTCGAAAGATTCGTCTTTATTTCTTAGTTGCAATAGTTGCTTCAGTGGGGCACACAGGGCACACCTCAGCCAGTTCGTCCTGGGACTGTTTGAATTTCAGGACACTTACTGTATTGTTGCAGAGAGAGTCTCAAGTAAGTGAACGGCATTGAGTCAGTGCAGATGTCTCTTTGTCAGCCCAGTTTTGCCACTGACTTACAAATATTGCAGCTAAGCAAACCTCATTTCTTGAACACCAGTAATTCTAGTAGCTGTAAACAGTTTATGATCTTCAGCTGCATTGCATGCAGAAATAGATGGTGTAGGGCTGTGCCTCAACACTGACTTGTGTTCAGGCTGGACAACTTTTATCTGACTCCAAAATTTTAAATAAACCTCCAAAGGAAACGGTACATTTTTAAAAATAGAACTTTAATGGTCATATAGTTAAATCTATGGTATCTTTCATTGTGCTATAAATTATTTAAGTCTAACGATTTCTTGGAAGCTGTTGTTCCAATTTCACTTTCCCCTGGATTGTGAAAAGAAGTACATTCCAAAAGCTAAATTAACATTAGCTGGAATTCTAATATATTGTTGTAATTCAGAATTATTACAGTACATTTACTGTACTCATATTATTTGCAGTTTCACTGTTCTATTAAAAAATAAGCAGGGTTTTGAATTTTGACTACTTAGTATTGACCAGCTGTTAGAAAGACACTTAACTTTTTTAGGAACCGGTGGTTATAGAGGGCACCCTCCAAACAAACTTTTTCTTTCCCCCAGTCAATGCTTAGTCTGCGTATTGTTGGCGATACAGTAACCTTTTGCCTTATGAAGGTGTGTGATTTCTAGCAGCAGAACAACACTGGAAAGTGATGTTTCGTCAGCTGGATGATTTACAGCAAGAATTACTAATAATATTGTTGTGCATTTGATTTTGACCAGTTTTGTCAGGTTCCTGCATTTCACTTTTTTGAGCAGCAAAGTGTGTTCCTAATGTTTAGCCCACAGAAGCAATTCTGTTGGTGATTGCATTGGTGTGATGTCTTGTAGGTGAAGTGTGCAGTGAGTAAACTTCTCCATGAGGGATAGTACAACTTCAGGTGATCTTTGCTGTATTTATCATGCCATGCTCAAACATTTTCCTTTTAATTCTATAAAATCTGTGATGATATTTACCATTATCATTCTTTTTACAGTCAGTATTGCTGCGTCTGGTGAATTGTAAGTACATAAGTGATACTTACATTCATCTTACACGATTGGTCTGAAAGGTCAGCATTTAGCCTATGACAAGCATACAGGACAATCATTTTTGGCTAACAAAAGATTGAGCTCATAATGCAGCATTAGGTACTAATTTTTCAGTGGAAGAGATCAATCTGGGAAGTTAATTGAGAACATTATTTGAAGTAATTTCTGTATAATCTGTAAAGTTTTTGGTTTTAAAAGTGATGCATAAACCATTTTAAATTAAAGTGTGCTGGACATTTTCTCAGACCCAAAATGGCCAGGGAAGACTTTGACAAGGACAGTTAAAATTCAGTTCCTTGGAAGTTATTGTAAGGGAGCAGTTGTTTATAATTCTTCACTCAGATATTTTGCTTTATTACAGCCAGGTTTTTCAGTCTTCCCAAAACAGACGTAGACCTGTTTGTTCTGAGGGAGTCTTTCCTCCCAGCCTTTTGTCCCAAGCTCAAAGAGAGAGCATGTTTTTTACAGCTCTAATGTGGGGCACTTTCTGTATTTCTACTGTCTTTAGTATCCCAGAAAAAAAAAATTGAGCAGTGTCATATTAGGGTCTTTTGGTTTTTTTTACTATAGAGCTTATTGTTGATAATTTAGTAGGTCTCTTCTTGTTGAATTCTGTGCTGGAAGGAAGTTACTTAGAAACTGTACTCCTTTCATAGCTGACCTGCAAAGATCTCATTACTCAAATCCAACATTACATGACTTAGGCGACAAATGAATAAAAGTCCCTGAATGCAAGAGCTAAGTGATCATCCACTATACAATTTCTTTATTTCTTTTGTACCATTCGGGATGTGAAAAATGCTCTCTTTAGAAAATAAGCCTTTTGGGAGCAGTGCTACCACTGGCTGTATTTTTACCCTGCTGGTAAAACTGGATAGCTTTCTGTAATGTATCTAGTTCCTTGGCAAGCAATGGCAGATGCTTGTGGCCCTGCAGCTCAGCAGTCTATCAGAGACTGCTTTTTAAGTTATGAAGAAAATGATTGCTCTGTTGGACAGTTTGTATAATTTCCTTTGGACTATATGTGAGAATTGTATTCTGGGACTCTGGCAGGGTTCATCTAGTCCAGGATCTTGTTTTCATTAGTAGCTGTTAGCAGGCAAGTCCAGTGACAGAGCTTGACTTAGGACTGTCAACTAAACTCTTTGAGCAGATGCTTTTAAGATCACATTTTGAACATTTGCATTGGCCTGTGAAGAGATGATTGTGCCTCAGGGATTTCTGAGAGTTAGACTTCTGATTATTCTGCTCTTTGCCAGAGCTCTCCCTGAAGAAACAGTATCACAAAAGAAGGACTATTGCTGCTATCACAGAAAAGGAATAACAGTGTACCTTTTATTAAAATAATTTATGCTTAGCAGTATTCATTATTTACAAAAGCACGTAATGTGATGCCACCAAGTATTGCAATATTTCATGCACCTCAGGTGAGAGATGTGAGAGGTGTTGGAGTGCTATATGCTTGTGTGTCACAGTGTTTTTCTGCCTGTTGTAGCTCCTTTGCCACTTAGGGTCAGTGATTGCATGAGTCTATGAGGAGGTGCTTGCTAGAGTTTTGTCACTGAGGTGGCAGCTCGAGTGGCAGGTAAGGACATCTGGCCCCTCTGCTGCCCTTTCCCTGCGCTCAGCAGGCCTGCTCTGGTCAGGCAGATGCAGCCGAGGAAGCACCGCTGTGAAGCAAAGAAGGAAAAAGGTATGCAGAACGACCGTCTTTAGCTCTCCTGAGGGGAGCTTGGGATGGGCAGGTGGTACCGCTGAGCTGTTGTCGGAGGAGGAGGGCACTGGCAGAAGGAAAGGTGGGGCACTGCAGGGCGAGTCACCGACTAGTGTTCACCTGGTAACCAGTGCGGTTTGGCGTGTTGCCTGTCTGTGCTGAACAGAAAGAGCCGGCCTAACAGCGCCCTCTGGTGAGTCCTGCAGTGGAATACAGACAGGATCAGATGTGGCTGGATCACAAGGTCCTGCCCTCCGCAATTGATATCATGGTATCATTTAGGTTGGAAAAGACCTTTAAGATCATTAAGTTCAACTGTTAATCCAGCACTGCCAAGTCTGCCACTAAGGCAATAATATCATGTAATCTGTTCAGGAGATTTATAAATATGTATATATGTCAATACATACTTAGATCTTCAGCAACCCTATGAGAAGGTTATTCCTCAAGTTATTCAACAGCTGCTTTCTGCCTCAGCTAACATTTCTCAAAAACCAAAGAAGAGCTGGTGGGTTAAAAAAAACTGTATATTATAGAGATGCAAGTTTAATCTGGGCTGAAATCACCTTAACTGCAGAAAGAAATTGCAAATGGTAAACGACTGTTTACATGACAATAGAATTACACATGCCCAACATGAGAAGTGCAGAAATTAAAAGCACTGTTGACAGAGAAAGTGTTGTATTTGGCCTCATGCACAGGCAACCACCCAAGAGAATACTCTTACAGATGGTACATTTTGTTGTGTAATTATGCTTTTTTTGTGTGTGTGGTGTCTGCATATGTGTATATTCCTTAGAAACACCCCAACTTTCCCCAAAGGGTAGAAGATTAACCTGAAATATGGAAAATGGGTATCTACATAGTGCTCTACTGTGATATTTCACTTTTTCTTGCAGTTTATATGATACTGAAGAGTAGGAAAATACTTCAGCTGCAGTAATTTTATGTATTTGTAGTGCTTGTGTTAGACTAGTTGAGACAAATTGTGGACTGATACTCATGTTAGCTCTTTTTTCGTTGGCACAATATTGTCTGCAACAGTACTTGTGTGAGAATTGGAGAGAGGAGGGATCTGAAAGACAGTCAAGGAAGAAGTGAATTTTAAAAAAACAGCTTTTGGGTTTTATTCCTCACTCCACCACCCAGTTAGTGGAGTTTGCAGTTCTTAGAGTGGAGCAGAAGCTCTGTGTAGCTAGAATAGAAACATTAATTCTTTAAAAATTACCATCAAGTCTCTAGAACATAATGGGTGAGACTGTGAGGAGCTGTAGGATGCAGTCTTATTGCAACTAATGATTCAGGGTTTGCACTCAAGAAAAAGATCTGAGGTAGTTATGGCTGTCTAACTTTCAAGCATAGAATCTGTTTCAGGAAAAATCCTTCGACTAGCAAATGCAACTGCATTTCGACTTTGGCTTGGATTCTTCCATCACCTCTGATTGGTGAAGTGTCAGTGCAGGCTGCTGGATTGCTGGTGATCATCACAGCATAGAGAAACTTGTTGATGCTTCTGGAGACACAATATGCAAAAATTCAGTATTTGAACAAGGCAGATTTTATCTGTGAAGGATGGCCATGCTGAATTCAGTTCAAGGTTTATCTATCTGCTCTTATGCCTGGCAGTGGAAAGGAGTGGATTGTTAAGGAAAAGTTAAGTAATAGAGTAAACTTGACTTCTCCTACTGCAGAATATAGGCAGATACCATGGGTGACCCAGAGGTTAGGGAATTGCTAAGCTATGGGCTGTAGCCTCATCTTTGTCTTTCACAGACCTTGAGAGGCTCTTCTTCCATTACTTAGTTTCAAACAATGTATTTGTTTGTTGAACTCTTGCATACTTTTGCTGTCACAGCATTTTGAGGCAGAGTTTCATATTTTTAAGATGGAGCATACTAAAAGGTTTTGTGATGAGTGACCATTAATTCAATTCTCCCAATTTTCCTGTTTTGAGCAGTCATGAAAGGTGTTTTTGCAGTGGTTCTCTCCAGGCCAGTTGTGATTTCCCTCACTAGAAAGCCTCTTTTCTGTGTTGAGGAGCAATAGTCACTTCAGTATCATTTTTACAGAAGTCATTGACTGTCCTTGTGCTTGATCTTCACACCTTTACTGTATTCAGCTATATTGTCTTGAAGAATTCTTGTGGGCACATCAGCTCTAAGAACTTAATGCATTTATTATATCAAATGAATGTGTATCTACATTTGCTAGTCTTCATGGTTTCTTTTTAAGAGTCCAGAGTGTGTTGGTATATGTCTCTCTCACTGTAACAAGAAAAGAAATCTGTAAATGCAAGATATCAAATATGTGAAACTTTGGAGATAATCTGCATACACAAGGACTCGTGCTTTTCTAATACCTTGCCTGCTAACATATACTGATTGCTTACAAGTGGAATCTGCATGAGTGAGGACACAAAGGGGTAGGTGCAAAAGACCTTTCGTAGAAAGCTGTGAGGATCACGTATGGCTTGAACTTTGACTTCAGAGTAAAACAATTCCATTTGGGTTTGACATGCCTAAAATTTTCTAGGAGTTACATGCAGACATTTATAACTCCCAAATAGGTAGTTCCTTAAATGCAAACTCCAGGTATTCAGTCTTGGGGTATATGTGCTCCAGACCAAAGACACGTGTCCAGCTGCTTTTTCATTTTATCATCTGTGGCCGGATGTGGCTTCAGGTTGTGATTTTTCACCCATCTTCTGCAGTTTGGAAAATAGAGGGTTGTGCATAAGTATCAACTGACGTAACCACTGCAGGGTACAGCATTCACATTAAATAAGATGATTTTTATTTCAGCAGTCACAGTTACTGATGTTTCGGTTTACTTCTTTTAGGGGATAGAAGTTCTTGTAGTGTCAAACTGAAACAGAAATACACTGGAGCAATTCAGAAAGACTTTTTGTCCCCCTTGGCAGCATTTACTGGTATTCAACATGAAGGCTTTGTGTACTTTATAGATTTTTTTTTGAAAATCTGAGTGTTGAGCTGCATCAGCGCAAGGTTTTCATCAACATCAAACATTTACTTACTTGCTTATCTCTGCTGTTTGGGACAGCTGTCATCTGCAGATGATCATCTCCAAATGTAACAGGTTAAGGAAACAGTGCCACATACATACCTGCATATTTGAAGAAAGGTTTTACTAATGCAAAAGCTTCTATTGTGTAAGTTTTATCATTATTGTGCCACAGGAGCAATGGTTCACCAGCATTTTCCTTCTCTTTTTCAGCTCTTCTTATTGCTCTTCCTCGGTGAAAATGGCAAGGATTCGGATTCCTAGCACAATCATTATACTTTTTGTTACAGTTCAGACTGGATTCTTACTCTTCATGTATGCCCGGTATAGTAGCCTCATGCCTCAATCTGAGGAGAAACCATCGCAAGTCCACGTCCTCATTCTGTCCTCATGGCGGTCGGGATCTTCTTTCGTCGGCCAGCTTTTCAGCCAGCACCCCAGTGTCTTCTACCTGATGGAGCCTGCGTGGCATGTGTGGGTTACGATGTCTCACAACAGTGCCAAAGTCTTACACATGGCAGTGCGGGACTTAGTCAGGTCGATCTTTCTGTGTGACATGTCTGTGTTTGATGCTTACATGCCTTGGAAAAGAAACTTATCTGATCTTTTCCAGTGGGCAGCGAGTCGGGCTTTGTGTTCAGCTCCTGCTTGTGACTCTTTTCAACGTACTGACATTACCAGTGAAATGGCTTGCAAGACTCTTTGTGGGCGGTATCCGTTCAGCAAGGTGGAGGAAGCCTGTAAAACTTACAGCCACGTTGTCATCAAGGAAGTTCGATTCTTTGACCTGAAGGTCCTCTTTCCTCTTCTCACTGATCCATCTCTGAATCTCAAAATTATTCACCTGGTCCGTGACCCTAGGGCAGTTGTTAAGTCACGGGAACAATCGGTCAAAGCATTAGCCCGTGACAATGGAATTGTCTTGAGTACCAATGGCACTAAAGTGGAAGACAGCAAATACAAAGTAATGCAAGAAGTTTGTAGAAGTCATGTTCAGATTTATGAAACAGCTACTCTAAAACCACCAAATTTCCTTAAAGATCGCTATTTAATGATCCGTTTTGAAGATCTGGTAAGAGATCCATTATCAGAAATCTCAGAAATGTATAAATTTGCAGATCTTAATTTGACCCCTAGGCTCAAAAGCTGGATCTATAATATCACTCATGGACAGGGACCGGGGAAAAAAAAAGAAGCCTTCAAAATCACATCTCGAGATGCAGTTAGTGTTTCACAGGCCTGGAGAAACGTTCTTCCCTTTCAGAAAGTTAAGAAAGTACAGGAAGTTTGCAAAGGTGCTATAGACATGCTTGGCTATCAGCTGGTAGATTCTGAAAAAGAACAAAGAGATCTGACACTGGATTTAGTGTTGCCAAGACGACAAAATCAATTCAGTTGGTTATCATTTAATCCAAAGCACTGAAACATTATCTTTGAGAGGTCTAGGGGGGTGGGGCAGGGTAGATGTTTGAATGTTTCTCTACTGTGCAGCATATAGGAGCTGGAAAATATTTGGCTCATGACTTTAACTATTTGTGTGTTGTTTTTCCATTATTAATGGAAGGAGTTTTTTTCCCCTGAGTTTCTTACACTTAAAAAAAAAGGCAGCAAGATAATGGTCAGATTGCAAATATGCAGCTGAGCTGTGCTGCTCATAGCGTTGTTTTAAAAATATAGGTACTTTCTGTAAAAAGATGAAATCTCAAAGATGTCTTTGTTTACTGATAATAGTTCACTTCTGTTTTCATGCTTTAAATATTTAAGAATCACAGTTCTTTATTTGTATAAATGGAACAAAGTAGATACTAAATTCCTTCCCCTGACTTTCTTCTTTAAAGTTTTGTTGTGCAGTTGTGTATTTTTTTAGACTTCTTTAGATGTGTTAAAAATTAAAAAATAAAGCAGAATTATAAATAAAACGGCAGAATTAAAAATCATTAAATAAAAAATACAATAAAAAGAAAAACAAGAAAAATAAAATATAAATAGAATACATAGAAAATGAAAACCAAAACCAGAGAACCAAACTAGCGAGAGGATCTCCGCCGGGCACAGGTTCCGCTCGCCGCTGCTGCCGCCTGGTGGTGAGCACGAGGTACTGCACGTGCGCCAGGACTCGCGGGTGACTCCTGCTGACCAAAGTGAGTTACTGCAGCAGAGACAGCCGCGCATGCGCAATCGCAAGGCCCGGAGAGGGGCCGAGGCACGGGCGCGGCAGCCCCCGGTGTGCGCGTGCGCGGGGGACAGCGCGGCCCGGCCCGGGACAGCGCGGGGGCCCCGCGGGCACGGCCACGGCCGCTGGCGCGCTGCAAACAGAGGCTCGGGGACCCTGTCAAAAACCAGTGGGTAGTGACCCCTAAAATGGGGGGGCGGGTGTGGCGGGGGGAATCCCATTAACGTTCCCCCTCCAATGTTTTCAGGGACCGCGCGTGCGCAGTACAGGCAGCCGCTCAGGGACTTGTACGGGGGCCCGCGAAGCCGTCACTTCCTGGTCAGGACTCGGTGGTTCCGGTTTTCTCTCGATGGTCTTGGAGGCCTTGGCCGTCACTTCCTGACTACACTAAAGACGGCCGCCCGGACCGGAAGTGGCCGCCACTCATTCGTGATGGCCGCCTCCCGGGACGGAAATGATGACAGCCACACTCAAGATGGCGTTCGGAGGCCCCCGCAGACCCCCTTCGCCTCTGATAGGGGCTTTACCCTTTTGCCTGACCCTGAGCCGGCCCCCGCACTGCCGCCGCCAAGATCGTGAGTGCCGGGGCCGCGGGGCAGGGGCTGGGCTGGGCTGGGCCGCAGTGGCACTCCATGCACGGATAAATACTCTGCATGCAGCTCGGTGGGTGCTTTCCCGTCCTGGGGGTGAGGTGAATCCTGGGCTCCTCTGCTTTTGTCAGCCGAGATGGAAAATTCCTGCGCTTGGTTTTGGCAAGTGGCAGTTTCCCAGAATTTTCTTGCCTTGTTTGCTTCCTGTGGAACATGTGGACCAGCAGAACTCTCAGGGCTTGTGTTCAGAACAGGCTTGAGGAGAGTGAGTGAGTGAGTGAGTGAGTGAGTGAGTGAGTGAGTGAGTGAGTGAGAAGGAGCCACACCGTGTCTTCCTTGTCCTGCACTGCAGGATCAGAATCCTGGTTTAGGTTAGGGATGCTTTTGCACTGGTGTGTGTCTTCGATGGTCAGAGCCAACTTTCTGCTGGGCCACTTAGGAAGAACAGTTGCCTAGAGCTTCATGTTTGCTTTCCTTGCAGCCTGGAGTGTTGGGGGGATTCCTGAAGCTGATTGCCTTGAAAGCCAGTGATCCCCAAGGCTTTGACCTGCTAAACAGCATCATGGAGCATATGCCCCCGTGAGTATGAGCTCAAATTGCATTCAAAACTGACTTCTGTGGGCTTTGGTTCTGCAGTGTGCAGTCATGCCAAAGGTTAACACTTCAGGAGCAAAAATGTCACATTTATCAGTTAAAGAGATGGGAACAACTTTCTCTGTGTTTTCTGTAAAGTGACAGCACCAGTCAAAGCCCACTGTGAACTGAATAACTGTTCTTTTAAATTTCCAGTGAATCAGTTGACTGGTACAGGAAACAGGTCTTCATTCTGCTATTCCAAAGACTTCCAAGTTCCAAACCAACAAAACTTACCAAAAGTAAGTTCCTTGCTCTGAAAAGCTCCAGTGTGACACGAGTGGTTCAGAGTGTGCAGTTGCACAGATCAGGCATCCTGTACATGGGTGGGACTCTGGTGGCTCCAGGGACTTGCTCCAAATGCTCTGGAGTCAAGGGGGCATAAAGGGCAGTGGCCACAGCAGGTGACACTCCATGAAAACTGAGGGAATGGAACTAAAGGACTTGTGTAGTTCTCCTCCTTTCCTGGTGTGTGTGATGTCGTTACTTGTCTGAAAGTGTCTCCATTTAATCTCCAGCTAATAGCAACACACTTGCCCTGTCACACAGCACAGCCATTCTGACCACTGCTCTCTGCAGTTTGTGTTCATGCTGGGAAACATTCCATGCTTTTGTGTCATTTTGGCCTTCATGGGAATAAAGTTATGAGGAAGGGTTTACGTTCCTCTGTCAAAGCTGTGACACATTGTTGAAATCATCCCCAGGCAGATGGCCATGCTGATGAAATTCGTGATGTTATCTCTACACAGATCACACAAGGTCTGTTATTAATCCTTTAAAATCTGCTTGATGCCTCCTGTAGAGGAGCAAGAATTACAGGGTTCTTCCAATGGTGTTCCACCAACCAAATGGAAGTGGTGCTTCCAGCGTTCCACGTTTCAGTGTTGTGGTGCCCGAGAAGATGAGCAGTTTTAGGCAAACTTTGGAGCAGCAAGTTAATGCCCTTCAGTAAAAGGGAACATTTATGAAGGCTGCCCTTCCTGTCTCCTTCTTAGAATGCATTTTGCTGCTGACTCTAAAGCAATTCTCTTGTTTTCATCTGGAGTTTTACTTCATCCTTTTTCTCGTTGCTTTCTCCTCTTCATTAACTAGTATGGCACAGGAAATGGGGCATGAGCTCTGCAGGAAATACTTGGCAGCATACAGCCAAAGGGAGTGTGTTCTGTTGGCTTGGGTTGTATTTCAGGCTGCTGTGCAGTTTTTGCCTTTGAAGCAGGAAAGAGTTGTCTCTCTGGCTGAAATGGCAAAGGAGGTTTGGCGCTAATCTGACTGCCCGGGTGCCTCTCCTTTTGGGGTTCATTTCTGATTTTCTGCCCACAGTTCCTCACTGATAGTTCAAGTTACTGATCTCCTGAGCGGGTCATAAAAGGGAATCATTGCTGTCTCTGGTTTTTATCCTTTGTAACAAGTTTGTATGTGCAAACATCTATGTAAGAGGGCAGCACCTTAACAAATTGTCTTGTGTTCTCTGTTTCCTGGTGCTTTGTGTGGTTTCTCCTTTTCTTTGGTCACCATAGGGTGATAAATCGTTCTGATACTTTTTCTCTAACTGTCATACTAGGATGTTTGAAACGGGCTTGGAGAAAATGATGATTCCTGAAATCCAGAGAGTGTCTTGGAGAAGTTGAAAAGCAGATCCGTGCTGTTGGCATCACCAAGACATTAACAGAATGTCCTCCCGTGATGGACACTGAGTACCCCAAGCTGTGGTAGGTGCCACACTTCTTCAGGGTCTGCTGGTGATGCTGTTGGAGGTCTGGAAAGTAGGAGCTTTCACCAGAATAGGCCCCTCCAATAAACTCCTTTGGCATTTCTTCAGGCCCACTGTTGTGGTGAGACTCAGCTTGAGGCTTTTCATACCTTTTCATCCTTCAGTCCACAAAGGAAAGTGTGTTTTCAAAGCAAATGGCAGAGCTGGTTTGAGATGTGTTTTATGGGGGTAGCCTGGATTTGGCTGAGTAGAGCTCCACTGAAGGGAATTAGGCTACTGTCAGCTTGCATTCCTTCTGGAAAGCTGGGCCCACTTTTGACTTGTAACTGTCATAGTCAGGAGGCCTGAGAATACTCACAACCTGACAGGCTGTAGTGTCTTAGCCTGAAAGTGGAATCTGGGGGAAAGCTCTGGAGACTGAAAGGCAGTCCAGCAGTCTGGGGGCTCAGGTAGCCTGAACTGAATGACAGTAACCGGGTCCTGGACTAGAACTCTTTTTGAATGTACTTAGAGAAAAGCTGTAATCTGGAAAAGAATTGCTATTCTTGGGTTTGTATCACAGCAATTTGAGGTGCTAAAAAATGAGGGCATTGCTGATGCTGTTAATATGAGCAGCTGCATTGTGCCTGGAAAGGACCCAGACCCACAGTCCTAGTGCAGCTTCCCTGGGACAGGGACAGTGCCAGGAGTTAAGCAAGTCCCTGCAAAGGGGTTCCAGGTAATCTGAGCGTTCTTGTGAAGCACAGGCTGTCCTCACCTGTTCACTGTTCCCCTCCCCTCTCCCCCCAGGATTCCTTTGCTGCAGGCCCTCCCTCCTTGGCTTGTTCGAGCTGCCTGAGGATGACACGACCCCTGACAAGGAGCACTTCATTGACACAGAGGATACTCCAGGCTATCAGACTGCATTCTCCCAGCTGGCCTTTGCTGGGAAGGAAGAACATGATCCTGTGGGGCAAATGGTGAACAATCCCAGGATCCAGCTGGCCCAGTCTCTGCACAAACTGTTCACAGCGTGCCCAGGCAGGGTAGGTGGCTTGGGCTCTGCATCCCTGGGCTGCATTCAGCAGAGAAGAAATGCCTCTGTGAGAATGGTCTCTTGCTAAGGTTTGATAATCAGCAAAATGAAGTGTGTTGTAGGCAGAAGGCAAGATCTTGCTGTGTCTTATTGTTCATTGGAACTTGGCTTTTGTAAGGTTTTCCTGGTAACCTCAGAAAGGCCTTATTTTTCACAGCACTTAGTTTAGCAATCAGCTCAAATATATGCTATTTTAAAGATGAAGATTTATCCCCTTGATGGCCTATAAGTAATGGTTGTCTCCTGTTCAGTTGCATGGACTTGGGAGATTCAGGCAGCTCATGTAAAATTAGACATTTTGAGTGCACAGCTAACTCTTACCCCAGATAGTGTTTGTTTTGTTCAAGATTTGGGTAAGTAAAGATTGTCTGAGAGATGAGCTGTTTCACCCTCAATAACTGCTGCTCTCAGAGTGTCTGAGCTTGTGTCCTGTGCATGAAGAGCCATGGCAGTGGCTGAGTGTCCCTGAGCCCTCTGCTGTGTCTGTGCTGCAGGTTCTGTGCATGCTGAGTGTCCCTGAGCCCTCTGCTGTGTCTGTGCTGCTCTGTCTGTGCATGCTGAGTGTCCCTGAGCCCTCTGCTGTGTCTGTGCTGCAGATTATGTGCATGGTGAGCACCAGCCTGAACGCAGTGACAATCTGGAAAAGAATTGCTTTTCTTGGGTTTGTATCTCGGCAGTTTGACCTGCTAAAAAATGAGGGCATTGCTGATGCTGTTAATATGAGCAGCTGCATTGTGCCTGGAGAGGACCCAGACCCACAGTCCTAGTGCAGCTTCCCTGGGACAGGGACAGTGCCAGGAGTTAAGCAAGTCCCTGCAAAGGATGGAGTAAATCTGCTCCTTGCATCTGTAAGGAAAGACTGAGTAGTAGGGAAGGGGAGCATTTATATGCTGTATTGAGATTTCCATCTGCTCCCACGTGCAGCAGTGATGGGGTGGCTGGGTTTGGTCTGGGCCTGTGAGGATCAGCCCTAAACAACCCCACCTCACCAGAGGGCCCTGAATCCTCAAGGGAAATGTCCAGTAGGAACCAGACCAGTCGATAGTTATTGCAGAGGAAAAACCATGCGAAAGAAAAGGTACTTCTGTTCTTCGTGGCAATCCTGTAATGCCTTGTGCAGTCTCTGTGTGCTGTTCTTGGAGTGACCACCCAGTGCGTGTCTAACAAAACCTGTTAGAAAGGTAGTCAGGGATTGGAATTGGGGTCTGATCCCTACAGACTCTTGCAAAGCCTGAAGGACTGCAGTGATGAGTGTGCTCAGCAAAGGAGGTTTCTCAGTATCTGCTCAGATTTCCCTCAGCTCTGGGGGCCTGGTGGCCAGCTGGAGGTGGCGAGGACACACATGGGACCCCTTGAGCTTTGTGGGAGGAGCTGGGGGTTGGCACGGTGCGATTTTTTGTTCTTTGGGTTTTTTTCCTGGTTTTCTGATTTCCTTTTTGAGCTCTGTGGTGCTAGGGAGAAAAATCTGGAAACAAATCAAACTGAAGGGATTTGCTGAGTTGCTTTGCAGAGAAGTGCCACCTTCAGAGGATGCACAAATCCACCAGGAAGTCAACGAAGGAGCTGTGGAAAGTGCAGCAGAGTGCAGGGAGCAGCCACTGTCCCAGCTCCCTGGTTTTGGGGGCATTAGTCCACCTACGGAAAGGAAAAAAGCCTCCCCGTCTTGTTTTCAGCCCTGCAGAGGAATGTCGTGTTCCAGAATTTCGGAGGGATTTGTGTGTGTCCTGTGCTGGCAGCTGCGTGTCTTGGGAGGCCATGGAGTGACATACATTGGGGGGACACGGGGGGAGGACACGGGGAGGACATGGGGGGACATTAGGGGGACATGGGAAGACATCAGGGGGACATGGGGGTACATCGAGGGGACATGGGGAGGACATGAGGGAGATGGGGTGGACATGGGGGACGCAGGGGACATGGAGGAAACATGGGGGGAACATTGGGGACATGGGAAGGCTATGGGGGGACATGCAGGGGACATGGGACGTCCAGGGAAGTCCGAGAGGGCCCAGGCGGGTCCAGAGGGGTCCAAAGCGTTTTGGGGGGTCCAGGAGAGTTCAAGTTGGTCCAGGAGGGTCCAGGGGTTTTCCCTGGGGGTATGAGGGGGTGGTCCATGGGGGCCCTAGGAGGATTCAAGGTGGTCCAGGAATGTTCAGGAGGGTTCAGGGGGTTTTAAGGGAGTGGAAGGGGATTTCACAGTGGTCCAAGGGGGGTCCAGGAGAGATTCGGAGAGTCCAGGGGGTTTTGGGGGGGGTCCAGGAGTGTCCAGGGGAGTCTCAGAGGTGTCCAGAAAGGTTCGAAGGGGTCCAGAAGGGTCTAAGGAGGGTCCAAGGGGTCCCAGGCGGGTTTGAGAGGGGTCCAGGGGGCTTCAGGGGGTTTGGAGGGGTCCAGGGGAGTCCAAGTGTGATTCAAGAGGGTCCAAGGTTTTTGAGAGTGTCAAGGGGGGCTGGGGGGTGGTGCAAGGTGGTCCAAGAGAGTTGAGGAAAGTCCAAGGGGGATTCAGGGGGATCCAGGGGAGTTCAGGAGGGTCCAAAGCGATCCAGGAGAAGTCAGAGAGAAATGAGGGGGGTCTCACAGTGGATCGTGGGTCTCAGAGGAGTCACAGGGAGGTAAGAGTGGTCAGGGGGTGCCTGGGGAACTCAGGGACCCCCATTGCCCACAGCCCAGCAATGTCGGCCCTCGGGAACCTCCCTTGGGGACCCCGGGTGCCCGAAATGTCGTCCCTCGGGAACCCCCCCTTCGAGGAGCCCCAGCGCCCGAGGTGTCGCCCCTCGGCAACACCCCCTTGGGGAACCCCGGCGCCCGAGGTGTCGCCCCTCGGCCAGCACGCCCTTGGGGAACCCCGGCGCCCGAGGTGTCGCACCTTGGCCAGCACGCCCTTGGGGAGCCCCGGCGCCCGAGGTGTTGCCCCATGGACAACCTCCTTGGGGACCCCAGAGACCCCCAGAGACCCACCCAGGGACCCCCCAGGGACCCCCAGAGACCCCAGAGATTCCCAGACACTCCCAGGGACCCCCAGGGTCCCCCAGGAAGCTACAGAAATCTCCCAGAGAACCCCCAGTTTCCCCCAGAGACCCCCCAGAGACTGTCAGAGACCCCCAGACACCCCAGGGACCCCCTAGACCTCCAGACACCCCCCAGGGACTCCCAGACGCCCCCACGGACCCCCCAAGGACCCCCCAGAGACCCCCAGAGACTCTCAGAGACCCCCGAAGGACCCCCAGAGAGCCCACTGGGACTCCCCAGGGACCCCCAGAGACTCCCCATAGATCACCGGGGACCACCCAAGGACCCCCGCAGACCCCCCAGACACCCCCAGAGACTCCCAGGGACCCCCAGAAACTCCCAGAGCTCCCTCAGGGACCCGCAGAGACCCCTCAGGGACCCCCAGAGACTCCCAGACACCCCAGAGAACCCCAGAGACCCCCACGGACCCCCCAGGGACCACCAGAAAGCCCCAGAGACCCCCCAGGGACCACCAGAGACCCCCCAGAGATTTTCAGAGACCTCCAGGGACTCCCAGACACCCGCCGAGACCCCCCAGGGACCCCCAGAGACCCTCCATAGATCACCAGGGACCGCCCAAGGACCCCCACAGACCCCCAGACACCCCCGGAGACTCCCAGGGGCCCCCATAAACTCCCAGAGACCCCTGAGGGACCCGCAGAGACCCCTGAGGGACCCCCAGAGACTCCCAGACACCCGCCAGGAACCCTCAGATGCCCCCAGAGACCCCCAGACCCCTCCAGGGACCCCCAGAGACCCGCAGGGACCCCCAGGCACCCCCAGAGACCCCCCAGAGACTCTCAGAGACCTCCAGGGACTCCCAGACACACGCCGAGACCCCCCAGGGACCCCCAGAGACCCCCAGACACTCGCCAGGGACCCTCAGATGCCCCCAGAGACCCCCAGAGATCCCCAGAGACCCCCAGACACCCCCAGAGACCCCCAGGGACCCCTGCAGACCCTCCAGAGACCCCCAGAGACTCTCAGAGATCCCCCAGGGACCCCCAAGGACCCCCTAGGGATCCCCACAGATCCCCAGAGACCCCCCCTGTGACCCCCAAAGAACTACCCTGGGGATCTCCTGGGACCCCCCAGAAACCCCCAGACACCCCCAGAGACTCCCAGAGACCCCCCAGGGACCCTCAGACACCCCCAGAGACTCATAGAGACCCCCAGAGACTCTCAGAGATCCCCCAGGGACCCACAGGAACGCCTCAAAGATCCACCAGAGACCCCCCCCTGTGACCCCCAAAGAACTCCCCTGGGGATCCCCTGGGACCCCCCAGAAATCCCCAGACACCCCCAGAGACTCCCAGAGACCCCCAGAGACCCTCAGGGACCCCCCAGGGACCCCCATAGACCGCCCAGAGATCACGAGATGCCCCCCAGGGACCTCCAGAGACCCCTCCAGGGATCACGAGAAACCCCTCCGAGATCCCCAGGGACCTCCAGAGACCCCCAGGGACCCACCTTGGGACCCCCAGAGGACCCCAGGGACCCACAGGAACCCCTCATAGATCCACCAGAGACCCCCATAGATCCCACAGAGACCTCCAGAGAATCCCAGAGACCACCAGAGATGCTCCAGAGACACCCCAGAGACCCCCACAGAGATCCCCGGTGCCCGAAATGTCGTCCCTCGGAGAACCCCCTTGGGGATCCCCGATGCCCGAAATGTCGTCCCTCGGGGAACCCCCTTGGGGACCCCCGGTGCCCGAAATGTCGTCCGTCGGGGAACCCCCTTGGGGACCCCCGGTGCCCAAAATATCGTCCCTCGGGGAACCCCCTTGGGGACCCCCGGTGCCCAAAATGTCGTCCGTCGGGGAACCCCCTTGGGGACCCCCGGTGCCCAAAATGTCGTCCGTCGGGGAACCCCCTTGGGGACCCCCGGTGCCCAAAATGTCGTCCGTCGGGGAACCCCCTTGGGGACCCCCGGTGCCCAAAATGTCGTCCCTCCGGGAACCCCCTTGGGGACCCCCGGTGCCCAAAACTGTCGTCCCTCGGCAATCCCCCCTTGGGGAGTCCCGGCGCCCGAGGTGTCGCCCCGCCGCAACCTCAACCCGATGACTCTCGGCGCCCGAGGTGTCGGCCCTCGGCAACCTCGCCTTGCGGACCCCCGGCGACCGAGGTGTCGCCCCTCGTCACGCCCCTCCTTGGGGACCCCCGGCGGGCATTGGAGGTGGTGGGGGCTGGACTACGATGCAGTTCTTGGACATGTCCGGCAGGCGGCGCCAGCGAGGGAGAAGGGCCGGCGAGGGCGGGATTCGAACCGGCGTTTGGGCAGCGGTATCTGCATCGCTACTGCGCACGTGCGGATTAGAGAGCTTCGGCGGTACTGCGCAAGCGCGGAGTACGGAGCGCCGTCGGTACTGCTCATGCGCGGAGTACAGCGCGCCGTCCCAACTGCGCACGCGCGGAGTACAGCGCGCCGTCCCTACTGCGCACGCGCGGACTACAGCGCGCCGTCCCAACTGCGCACGCGCGGAGTACAGAGCGGTGTCGCTGCTGCGCATGCGCGGAGTACAGAGCGCCGTCGCTACTGCGCACGCGCGGAGTGCAGCGCGCCGTCGCTACTGCGCATGCGCGGAGTACAGCGCGCCGTCCCTACTGCGCACGCGCGGAGTACAGAGCGGCGTCGCTATTGCGCATGCGCGGAGCACAGCGCGCCGTCCCTCCTGTGCTCGCCCGGAGTCCGCCTCTCTGTCTCTCCTGCTCGATGCCACATCCCGTGTTCGTTCATGGCGCTGTTTTCCCGCACCTGCCGCAGCCGGTGCCGCGGGAGCGCGCGGGGAACATCCCGCCGCCGGTGCGGCTGCTGCAGATGCGTTCCTGGAGCGCGGCGCCGGCACCATCGCCCGCAGCGCCGCCGCCAAGATCGTGAGTGCCGGGGCCGCGGGGCAGGGGCTGGGCTGGGCTGGGCCTCAGTGGCACTCCATGCACGGACAAATACTGTGCATGCAGCTCGGTGGGTGCTTTCCCGTCCTGGGGGTGAGGTGAATCCTGGGCTCCTCTGCTTTTGTCAGCCGAGATGGAAAATTCCTGCACTTGGTTTTGGCAAGTGGCAGTTTCCCAGAATTTTCTTGCCTTGTTTGCTTCCTGTGGAACATGTGGACCAGCAGAACTCTCAGGGCTTGTGTTCAGAACAGGCTTGAGGAGAGTGAGTGAGTGAGTGAGTGAGTGAGTGAGTGAGTGAGTGAGAAGGAGCCACACCGTGTCTTCCTTGTCCTGCACTGCAGGATCAGAATCCTGGTTTAGGTTAGGGATGCTTTTGCACTGGTGTGTGTCTTCGATGGTCAGAGCCAACTTTCTGCTGGGCCACTTAGGAAGAACAGTTGCCTGGAGCTTCATGTTTGCTTTCCTTGCAGCCTGGAGTGTTGGGGGGATTCCTGAAGCTGATTGCCTCTAAAGCCAGTGATCCCCAAGGCTTTGACCTGCTAAACAGCATCATGGAGCATATGCCCCCGTGAGTATGAGCTCAAATTGCATTCAAAACTGACTTCTGTGGGCTTTGGTTCTGCAGTGTGCAGTCATGCCAAAGGTTAACACTTCAGGAGCAAAACAACTTTATCTGTGTTTTCTGTAAAGTGACAGCACCAGTCAAAGCCCACTATGAACTGAATAACTGTTCTTTTAAATTTCCAGTGAATCAGTTGACTGGTACAGGAAACAGGTCTTCATTCTGCTATTCCAAAGACTTCCAAGTTCCAAACCAACAAAACTTACCAAAAGTAAGTTCCTTGCTCTGAAAAGCTCCAGTGTGACACGAGTGGTTCAGAGTGTGCAGTTGCACAGATCAGGCATCCTGTACATGGGTGGGACTCTGGTGGCTCCAGGGACTTGCTCCAAATGCTCTGTAGTCAAGGGGACATAAAGGGCAGTGGCCACAGCAGGTGACACTCCATGAAAACTGAGGGAATGGAACTAAAGGACTTGTGTAGTTCTCCTCCTTTCCTGGTGTGTGTGATGTCGTTACTTGTCTGAAAGTGTCTCCATTTAATCTCCAGCTAATAGCAACACACTTGCCCTGCCACACAGCACAGCCATTCTGACCACTGCTCTCTGCAGTTTGTGTTCATGCTGGGAAACATTCCATGCTTTTGTGTCATTTTGGCCTTCATGGGAATAAAGTTATGAGGAAGGGTTTACGTTCCTCTGTCAAAGCTGTGACACATTGTTGAAATCATCCCCAGGCAGATGGCCATGCTGATGAAATTCGTGATGTTATCTCTACACAGATCACACAAGGTCTGTTATTAATCCTTTAAAATCTGCTTGATGCCTCCTGTAGAGGAGCAAGAATTACAGGGTTCTTCCAGTGGTGTTCCACCAACCAAATGGAAGTGGTGCTTCCAGCGTTCCACGTTTCAGTGTTGTGGTGCCCGAGAAGATGAGCAGTTTTTAGGCAAACTTTGGAGCAGCAAGTTAATGCCCTTCAGTAAAAGGGAACATTTATGAAGGCTGCCCTTTCTGTCTCCTTCTTAGAATGCATTTTGCTGCTGACTCTAAAGCAATTCTCTTGTTTTCATCTGGAGTT
This sequence comes from Pithys albifrons albifrons, assembly GCF_047495875.1. Classification (NCBI taxonomy): domain Eukaryota; kingdom Metazoa; phylum Chordata; class Aves; order Passeriformes; family Thamnophilidae; genus Pithys; species Pithys albifrons. The sequence goes on from NC_092469.1 coordinate 22,231,020, forward strand.
TTACTTCATCCTTTTTCTCGTTGCTTTCTCCTCTTCATTAACTAGTATGGCACAGGAAATGGGGCATGAGCTCTGCAGGAAATACTTGGCAGCATACAGCCAAAGGGAGTGTGTTCTGTTGGCTTGGGTTGTATTTCAGGCTGCTGTGCAGTTTTTGCCTTTGAAGCAGGAAAGAGTTGTCTCTCTGGCTGAAATGGCAAAGGAGGTTTGGCGCTAATCTGACTGCCCGGGTGCCTCTCCTTTTGGGGTTCATTTCTGATTTTCTGCCCACAGTTCCTCACTGATAGTTCAAGTTACTGATCTCCTGAGCGGGTCATAAAAGGGAATCATTGCTGTCTCTGGTTTTTATCCTTTGTAACAAGTTTGTATGTGCAAACATCTATGTAAGAGGGCAGCACCTTAACAAATTGTCTTGTGTTCTCTGTTTCCTGGTGCTTTGTGTGGTTTCTGCTTTTCTTTGGTCACCATAGGGTGATAAATCGTTCTGATACTTTTTCTCTAACTGTCATACTAGGATGTTTGAAACGGGCTTGGAGAAAATGATGATTCCTGAAATCCAGAAAGCGTCTTGGAGAAGTTGAAAAGCAGATCCGTGCTGTTGGCATCACCAAGACATTAACAGAATGTCCTCCCGTGATGGACACTGAGTACCCCAAGCTGTGGTAGGTGCCACACTTCTTCAGGGTCTGCTGGTGATGCTGTTGGAGGTCTGGAAAGTAGGAGCTTTCACCAGAATAGGCCCCTCCAATAAACTCCTTTGGCATTTCTTCAGGCCCACTGTTGTGGTGAGACTCAGCTTGAGGCTTTTCATACCTTTTCATCCTTCAGTCCACAAAGGGAAGTGTGTTTTCAAAGCAAATGGCAGAGCTGGTTTGAGATGTGTTTGAGCCTGGATTTGGCTGAGCAGAGCTCCACTGAAGGGAATTAGGCTACTGTCAGCTTGCATTCCTTCTGGAAAGCTGGGCCCACTTTTGACTTGTAACTGTCATAGTCAGGAGGCCTGAGAATACTCACAACCTGACAGGCTGTAGTGTCTGAGCCTGAAAGTGGAATCTGGGGGAAAGCTCTCTGGAGACTGAAAGGCAGTCCAGCAGTCTGGGGGCTCAGGTAGCCTGAACTGAATGACAGTAACCGGGTCCTGGACTAGAACTCTTTTTGAATGTACTTAGAGAAAAGCTGTAATCTGGAAAAGAATTGCTATTCTTGGGTTTGTATCACAGCAATTTGAGGTGCTAAAAAATGAGGGCATTGCTGATGCTGTTAATATGAGCAGCTGCATTGTGCCTGGAAAGGACCCAGACCCACAGTCCTAGTGCAGCTTCCCTGGGACAGGGACAGTGCCAGGAGTTAAGCAAGTCCCTGCAAAGGGGTTCCAGGTAATCTGAGCGTTCTTGTGAAGCACAGGCTGTCCTCACCTGTTCACTGTTCCCCTCCCCTCTCCCCCCAGGATTCCTTTGCTGCAGGCCCTCCCTCCTTGGCTTGTTCGAGCTGCCTGAGGATGACACGACCCCTGACAAGGAGCACTTCATTGACACAGAGGATACTCCAGGCTATCAGACTGCATTCTCCCAGCTGGCCTTTGCTGGGAAGGAAGAACATGATCCTGTGGGGCAAATGGTGAACAATCCCAGGATCCAGCTGGCTCAGTCTCTGCACAAACTGTTCACAGCGTGCCCAGGCAGGGTAGGTGGCTTGGGCTCTGCATCCCTGGGCTGCATTCAGCAGAGAAGAAATGCCTCTGTGAGAATGGTCTCTTGCTAAGGTTTGATAATCAGCAAAATGAAGTGTGTTGTAGGCAGAAGGCAAGATCTTGCTGTGTCTTATTGTTCATTGGAACTTGGCTTTTGTAAGGTTTTCCTGGTAACCTCAGAAAGGCCTTATTTTTCACAGCACTTAGTTTAGCAATCAGCTCAAATATATGCTATTTTAAAGATGAAGATTTATCCCCTTGATGGCCTATAAGTAATGGTTGTCTCCTGTTCAGTTGCATGGACTTGGGAGATTCAGGCAGCTCATGTAAAATTAGACATTTTGAGTGCACAGCTAACTCTTACCCCAGATAGTGTTTGTTTTGTTCAAGATTTGGGTAAGTAAAGATTGTCTGAGAGATGAGCTGTTTCACCCTCAATAACTGCTGCTCTCAGAGTGTCTGAGCTTGTGTCCTGTGCATGAAGAGCCATGGCAGTGGCTGAGTGTCCCTGAGCCCTCTGCTGTGTCTGTGCTGCAGGTTCTGTGGATGCTGAGTGTCCCTGAGCCCTCTGCTGTGTCTGTGCTGCTCTGTCTGTGCATGCTGAGTGTCCCTGAGCCCTCTGCTGTGTCTGTGCTGCAGGTTCTGTGCCTCCTGAGTGTCCCTGAGCCCTCTGCTGTGTCTGTGCTGCAGGTTCTGTGCATGCTGAGTGTCCCTGAGCCCTCTGCTGTGTCTGTGCTGCAGGTTCTGTGCATGCTGAGTGTCCCTGAGCCCTCTGCTGTGTCTGTGCTGCTCTGTCTGTGCATGCTGAGTGTCCCTGAGCCCTCAGCTGTGTCTGTGCTGCAGGTTCTGTGCATGCTGAGTGTCCCTGAGCCCTCTGCTGTGTCTGTGCTGCTCTGTCTGTGCATGCTGAGTGTCCCTGAGCCCTCTGCTGTGTCTGTGCTGCAGGTTCTGTGCCTCCTGAGTGTCCCTGAGCCCTCTGCTGTGTCTGTGCTGCAGGTTCTGTGCATGCTGAGTGTCCCTGAGCCCTCTGCTGTGTCTGTGCTGCAGGTTCTGTGCCTCCTGAGTGTCCCTGAGCCCTCTGCTGTGTCTGTGCTGCAGGTTCTGTGCATGCTGAGTGTCCCTGAGCCCTCTGCTGTGTCTGTGCTGCAGGTTCTGTGGATGCTGAGTGTCCCTGAGCCCTCTGCTGTGTCTGTGCTGCAGGTTCTGTGCATGCTGAGTGTCCCTGAGCCCTCTGCTGTGTCTGTGCTGCAGGTTCTGTGCATGCTGAGTGTCCCTGAGCCCTCTGCTGTGTCTGTGCTGCTCTGTCTGTGCATGCTGAGTGTCCCTGAGCCCTCTGCTGTGTCTGTGCTGCAGGTTCTGTGCATGCTGAGTGTCCCTGAGCCCTCTGCTGTGTCTGTGCTGCAGGTTCTGTGCATGCTGAGTGTCCCTGAGCCCTCTGCTGTGTCTGTGCTGCTCTGTCTGTGCATGCTGAGTGTCCCTGAGCCCTCTGCTGTGTCTGTGCTGCTCTGTCTGTGCATGCTGAGTGTCCCTGAGCCCTCTGCTGTGTCTGTGCTGCAGGTTCTGTGCATGGTGAGCACCAGCCTGAATGCAGTGACAGTCTGGAAAAGAATTGCTTTTCTTGGGTTTGTATCTCGGCAGTTTGACCTGCTAAAATGAGGGCATTGCTGATGCTGTTAATATGAGCAGCTGCATTGTGCCTGGAGAGGACCCAGACCCACAGTCCTAGTGCAGCTTCCCTGGGACAGGGACAGTGCCAGGAGTTAAGCAAGTCCCTGCAAAGGATGGGGTAAATCTGCTCCTTGCATCTGTAAGGAAAGACTGAGTAGTAGGGAAGGGGAGCATTTATATGCTGTATTGAGATTTCCATCTGCTCCCACGTGCAGCAGTGATGGGGTGGCTGGGTTTGGTCTGGGCCTGTGAGGATCAGCCCTAAACAACCCCACCTCACCAGAGGGCCCTGAATCCTCAAGGGAAATGTCCAGTAGGAACCAGACCAGTCGATAGTTATTGCAGAGGAAAAACCATGCGATAGAAAAGGTACTTCTGTTCTTCGTGGCAATCCTGTAATGCCTTGTGCAGTCTCTGTGTGCTGTTCTTGGAGTGACCACCCAGTGTGTGTCTAACAAAACCTGTTAGAAAGGTAGTCAGGGATTGGAATTGGGGTCTGATCCCTACAGACTCTTGCAAAGCCTGAAGGACTGCAGTGATGAGTGTGCTCAGCAAAGGAGGTTTCTCAGTATCTGCTCAGATTTCCCTCAGCTCTGGGGGCCTGGTGGCCAGCTGGAGGTGGTGAGGACACACATGGGACCCCTTGAGCTTTGTGGGAGGAGCTGGGGGTTGGCACGGTGCGATTTTTTGTTCTTTGGGTTTTTTTCCTGGTTTTCTGATTTCCTTTTTGAGCTCTGTGGTGCTAGGGAGAAAAATCTGGAAACAAATCAAACTGAAGGGATTTGCTGAGTTGCTTTGCAGAGAAGTGCCACCTTCAGAGGATGCACAAATCCACCAGGAAGTCAACGAAGGAGCTGTGGAAAGTGCAGCAGAGTGCAGGGAGCAGCCACTGTCCCAGCTCCCTGGTTTTGGGGGCATTAGTCCACCTACGGAAAGGAAAAAAGCCTCCCCGTCTTGTTTTCAGCCCTGCAGAGGAATGTCGTGTTCCAGAATTTCGGAGGGATTTGTGTGTGTCCTGTGCTGGCAGCTGCGTGTCTTGGGAGGCCATGGAGTGACATACATTGGGGGGACACGGGGGGAGGACACGGGGAGGACATGGGGGGACATTAGGGGGACATGGGAAGACATCAGGGGGACATGGGGGTACATCGAGGGGACATGGGGAGGACATGAGGGAGATGGGGTGGACATGGGGGACGCAGGGGACATGGAGGAAACATGGGGGGAACATTGGGGACATGGGAAGGCTATGGGGGGACATGCAGGGGACATGGGACGTCCAGGGAAGTCCGAGAGGGCCCAGGCGGGTCCAGAGGGGTCCAAAGCGTTTTGGGGGGTCCAGGAGAGTTCAAGTTGGTCCAGGAGGGTCCAGGGGTTTTCCCTGGGGGTATGAGGGGGTGGTCCATGGGGGCCCTAGGAGGATTCAAGGTGGTCCAGGAATGTTCAGGAGGGTTCAGGGGGTTTTAAGGGAGTGGAAGGGGATTTCACAGTGGTCCAAGGGGGGTCCAGGAGAGATTCGGAGAGTCCAGGGGGTTTTGGGGGGGGTCCAGGAGTGTCCAGGGGAGTCTCAGAGGTGTCCAGAAAGGTTCGAAGGGGTCCAGAAGGGTCTAAGGAGGGTCCAAGGGGTCCCAGGCGGGTTTGAGAGGGGTCCAGGGGGCTTCAGGGGGTTTGGAGGGGTCCAGGGGAGTCCAAGTGTGATTCAAGAGGGTCCAAGGTTTTTGAGAGTGTCAAGGGGGGCTGGGGGGTGGTGCAAGGTGGTCCAAGAGAGTTGAGGAAAGTCCAAGGGGGATTCAGGGGGATCCAGGGGAGTTCAGGAGGGTCCAAAGCGATCCAGGAGAAGTCAGAGAGAAATGAGGGGGGTCTCACAGTGGATCGTGGGTCTCAGAGGAGTCACAGGGAGGTAAGGGGAGGTAAGAGTGGTCAGGGGGTGCCTGGGGAACTCAGGGACCCCCATTGCCCACAGCCCAGCAATGTCGGCCCTCGGGAACCTCCCTTGGGGACCCCGGGTGCCCGAAATGTCGTCCCTCGGGAACCCCCCCTTCGAGGAGCCCCAGCGCCCGAGGTGTCGCCCCTCGGCAACACCCCCTTGGGGAACCCCGGCGCCCGAGGTGTCGCCCCTCGGCCAGCACGCCCTTGGGGAGCCCCGGCGCCCGAGGTGTCGCACCTTGGCCAGCACGCCCTTGGGGAGCCCCGGCGCCCGAGGTGTTGCCCCATGGACAACCTCCTTGGGGACCCCAGAGACCCCCAGAGACCCACCCAGGGACCCCCCAGGGACCCCCAGAGACCCCAGAGATTCCTAGACACTCCCAGGGACCCCCAGGGTCCCCCAGGAAGCTACAGAAATCTCCCAGAGAACCCCCAGTTTCCCCCAGAGACCCCCCAGAGACTGTCAGAGACCCCCAGACACCCCAGGGACCCCCCTAGACCTCCAGACACCCCCCAGGGACTCCCAGACGCCCCCACGGACCCCCCAAGGACCCCCCAGAGACCCCCAGAGACTCTCAGAGACCCCCGAAGGACCCCCAGAGAGCCCACTGGGACTCCCCAGGGACCCCCAGAGACTCCCCATAGATCACCGGGGACCACCCAAGGACCCCCGCAGACCCCCCAGACACCCCCAGAGACTCCCAGGGACCCCCAGAAACTCCCAGAGCTCCCTCAGGGACCCGCAGAGACCCCTCAGGGACCCCCAGAGACTCCCAGACACCCCAGAGAACCCCAGAGACCCCCACGGACCCCCCAGGGACCACCAGAAAGCCCCAGAGACCCCCCAGGGACCACCAGAGACCCCCCAGAGATTCTCAGAGACCTCCAGGGACTCCCAGACACCCGCCGAGACCCCCCAGGGACCCCCAGAGACCCTCCATAGATCACCAGGGACCGCCCAAGGACCCCCACAGACCCCCAGACACCCCCAGAGACTCCCAGGGGCCCCCATAAACTCCCAGAGACCCCTGAGGGACCCGCAGAGACCCCTGAGGGACCCCCAGAGACTCCCAGACACCCGCCAGGAACCCTCAGATGCCCCCAGAGACCCCCAGACCCCTCCAGGGACCCCCAGAGACCCGCAGGGACCCCCAGGCACCCCCAGAGACCCCCCAGAGACTCTCAGAGACCTCCAGGGACTCCCAGACACACGCCGAGACCCCCCAGGGACCCCCAGAGACCCCCAGACACTCGCCAGGGACCCTCAGATGCCCCCAGAGACCCCCAGAGATCCCCAGAGACCCCCAGACACCCCCAGAGACCCCCAGGGACCCCTGCAGACCCTCCAGAGACCCCCAGAGACTCTCAGAGATCCCCCAGGGACCCCCAAGGACCCCCTAGGGATCCCCACAGATCCCCAGAGACCCCCCCTGTGACCCCCAAAGAACTACCCTGGGGATCTCCTGGGACCCCCCAGAAACCCCCAGACACCCCCAGAGACTCCCAGAGACCCCCCAGGGACCCTCAGACACCCCCAGAGACTCATAGAGACCCCCAGAGACTCTCAGAGATCCCCCAGGGACCCACAGGAACGCCTCAAAGATCCACCAGAGACCCCCCCCTGTGACCCCCAAAGAACTCCCCTGGGGATCCCCTGGGACCCCCCAGAAATCCCCAGACACCCCCAGAGACTCCCAGAGACCCCCAGAGACCCTCAGGGACCCCCCAGGGACCCCCATAGACCGCCCAGAGATCACGAGATGCCCCCCAGGGACCTCCAGAGACCCCTCCAGGGATCACGAGAAACCCCTCCGAGACCCCCAGGGACCTCCAGAGACCCCCAGGGACCCACCTTGGGACCCCCAGAGGACCCCAGGGACCCACAGGAACCCCTCATAGATCCACCAGAGACCCCCATAGATCCCACAGAGACCTCCAGAGAATCCCAGAGACCACCAGAGATGCTCCAGAGACACCCCAGAGACCCCCACAGAGATCCCCGGTGCCCAAAATGTCGTCCCTCGGAGAACCCCCTTGGGGATCCCCGATGCCCGAAATGTCGTCCCTCGGGGAACCCCCTTGGGGACCCCCGGTGCCCAAAATGTCGTCCGTCGGGGAACCCCCTTGGGGACCCCCGGTGCCCAAAATGTCGTCCGTCGGGGAACCCCCTTGGGGACCCCCGGTGCCCAAAATGTCGTCCGTCGGGGAACCCCCTTGGGGACCCCCGGTGCCCAAAATGTCGTCCGTCGGGGAACCCCCTTGGGGACCCCCGGTGCCCAAAATGTCGTCCGTCGGGGAACCCCCTTGGGGACCCCCGGTGCCCAAAATGTCGTCCCTCGGGGAACCCCCTTGGGGACCCCCGGTGCCCAAAATGTCGTCCCTCCGGGAACCCCCTTGGGGACCCCCGGTGCCCAAAACTGTCGTCCCTCTGCCATCCCCCCTTGGGGAGTCCCGGCGCCCGAGGTGTCGCCCCGCCGCAACCTCAACCCGATGACTCTCGGCGCCCGAGGTGTCGGCCCTCGGCAACCTCGCCTTGCGGACCCCCAGCGACCGAGGTGTCGCCCCTCGTCACGCCCCTCCTTGGGGACCCCCGGCGGGCATTGGAGGTGGTGGGGGCTGGACTACGATGCAGTTCTTGGACATGTCCGGCAGGCGGCGCCAGCGAGGGAGAAGGGCCGGCGAGGGCGGGATTCGAACCGGCGTTTGGGCAGCGGTATCTGCATCGCTACTGCGCACGTGCGGATTAGAGAGCTTCGGCGGTACTGCGCAAGCGCGGAGTACGGAGCGCCGTCGGTACTGCTCATGCGCGGAGTACAGCGCGCCGTCCCAACTGCGCACGCGCGGAGTACAGCGCGCCGTCCCTACTGCGCACGCGCGGACTACAGCGCGCCGTCCCAACTGCGCACGCGCGGAGTACAGAGCGGTGTCGCTGCTGCGCATGCGCGGAGTACACAGCGCCGTCGCTACTGCGCACGCGCGGAGTGCAGCGCGCCGTCGCTACTGCGCATGCGCGGAGTACAGCGCGCCGTCCCTACTGCGCACGCGCGGAGTACAGAGCGGCGTCGCTATTGCGCATGCGCGGAGCACAGCGCGCCGTCCCTCCTGTGCTCGCCCGGAGTCCGCCTCTCTGTCTCTCCTGCTCGATGCCACATCCCGTGTTCGTTCATGGCGCTGTTTTCCCGCACCTGCCGCAGCCGGTGCCGCGGGAGCGCGCGGGGAACATCCCGCCGCCGGTGCGGCTGCTGCAGATGCGTTCCTGGAGCGCGGCGCCGGCACCATCGCCCGCAGCGCCGCCGCCAAGATCGTGAGTGCCGGGGCCGCGGGGCAGGGGCTGGGCTGGGCTGGGCCTCAGTGGCACTCCATGCACGGACAAATACTGTGCATGCAGCTCGGTGGGTGCTTTCCCGTCCTGGGGGTGAGGTGAATCCTGGGCTCCTCTGCTTTTGTCAGCCGAGATGGAAAATTCCTGCACTTGGTTTTGGCAAGTGGCAGTTTCCCAGAATTTTCTTGCCTTGTTTGCTTCCTGTGGAACATGTGGACCAGCAGAACTCTCAGGGCTTGTGTTCAGAACAGGCTTGAGGAGAGTGAGTGAGTGAGTGAGTGAGTGAGTGAGTGAGTGAGTGAGTGAGAAGGAGCCACACCGTGTCTTCCTTGTCCTGCACTGCAGGATCAGAATCCTGGTTTAGGTTAGGGATGCTTTTGCACTGGTGTGTGTCTTCGATGGTCAGAGCCAACTTTCTGCTGGGCCACTTAGGAAGAACAGTTGCCTAGAGCTTCATGTTTGCTTTCCTTGCAGCCTGGAGTGTTGGGGGGATTCCAGAAACTGATTGCCTCTAAAGCCAGTGATCCCCAAGGCTTTGACCTGCTAAACAGCATCATGGAGCATATGCCCCCGTGAGTATGAGCTCAAATTGCATTCAAAACTGACTTCTGTGGGCTTTGGTTCTGCAGTGTGCAGTCATGCCAAAGGTTAACACTTCAGGAGCAAAACAACTTTATCTGTGTTTTCTGTAAAGTGACAGCACCAGTCAAAGCCCACTATGAACTGAATAACTGTTCTTTTAAATTTCCAGTGAATCAGTTGACTGGTACAGGAAACAGGTCTTCATTCTGCTATTCCAAAGACTTCCAAGTTCCAAACCAACAAAACTTATCAAAAGTAAGTTCCTTGCTCTGAAAAGCTCCAGTGTGACACGAGTGGTTCAGAGTGTGCAGTTGCACAGATCAGGCATCCTGTACATGGGTGGGACTCTGGTGGCTCCAGGGACTTGCTCCAAATGCTCTGGAGTCAAGGGGGCATAAAGGGCAGTGGCCACAGCAGGTGACACTCCATGAAAACTGAGGGAATGGAACTAAAGGACTTGTGTAGTTCTCCTCCTTTCCTGGTGTGTGTGATGTCGTTACTTGTCTGAAAGTGTCTCCATTTAATCTCCAGCTAATAGCAACACACTTGCCCTGCCACACAGCACAGCCATTCTGACCACTGCTCTCTGCAGTTTGTGTTCATGCTGGGAAACATTCCATGCTTTTGTGTCATTTTGGCCTTCATGGGAATAAAGTTATGAGGAAGGGTTTACGTTCCTCTGTCAAAGCTGTGACACATTGTTGAAATCATCCCCAGGCAGATGGCCATGCTGATGAAATTCGTGATGTTATCTCTACACAGATCACACAAGGTCTGTTATTAATCCTTTAAAATCTGCTTGATGCCTCCTGTAGAGGAGCAAGAATTACAGGGTTCTTCCAATGGTGTTCCACCAACCAAATGGAAGTGGTGCTTCCAGCGTTCCACGTTTCAGTGTTGTGGTGCCCGAGAAGATGAGCAGTTTTTAGGCAAACTTTGGAGCAGCAACTTAATGCCCTTCACTAAAAGGGAATATTTATGAAGGCTGCCCTTCCTGTCTTCTTCTTAGAATGCATTTTGCTGCTGACTTTAAAGCAATTCTCTTGTTTTCATCTGGAGTTTTACTTTGTCCTTTTTCTCCTCTTCATTAACTAGTATGGCACAGGAAATGGGGCATGAGCTCTGCAGGAAATACTTGGCAGCATACAGCCAAAGGGAGTGTGTTCTGTTGGCTTGGGTTGTATTTCAGGCTGCTGTGCAGTTTTTGCCTTTGAAGCAGGAAAGAGTTGTCTCTCTGGCTAAAATGGCAAACGAGGTTTGGGGCTAATTTGACTGCCCAGGTCCCTCTCCTTTTGGGGTTCATTTCTGATTTTCTGCCCACAGTTCCTCACTGATAGTTCAAGTTACTGATCTCCTGAGCGGGTCATAAAAGGGAAGGATTGCTGTCTCTAGTTTCTGTCCTTTGTAACAAGTTTGTATGTGCAAACATCTATGTAAGAGGGCAGCACCTTAACAAATTGTCTTGTGTTCTCTGTTTCCTGGTGCTTTGTGTGGTTTCTGCTTTTCTTTGGTCACCATAGGGTGATAAATCGTTCTGATACTTTTTCTCTAACTGTCATACTAGGATGTTTGAAACGGGCTTGGAGAAAATGATGATTCCTGAAATCCAGAAAGCGTCTTGGAGAAGTTGAAAAGCAGATCCGTGCTGTTGGCATCACCAAGACATTAACAGAATGTCCTCCCGTGATGGACACTGAGTACCCCAAGCTGTGGTAGGTGCCACACTTCTTCAGGGTCTGCTGGTGATGCTGTTGGAGGTCTGGAAAGTAGGAGCTTTCACCAGAATAGGCCCCTCCAATAAACTCCTTTGGCATTTCTTCAGGCCCACTGTTGTGGTGAGGCTCAGCTTAAGGCTTTTCATACCTTTTCATCCTTCAGTCCACAAAGGAAAGTTTGTTTTCAAAGCAAATGGCAGAGCTGGTTTGAGATGTGTTTTATGGGGGTAGCCTGGATTTGGCTGAGTAGAGCTCCACTGAAGGGAATTAGGCTACTGTCAGCTTGCATTCCTTCTGGAAAGCTGGGCCCACTTTTGACTTGTAACTGTCATAGTCAGGAGGCCTGAGAATACTCACAACCTGACAGGCTGTAGTGTCTTAGCCTGAAAGTGGAATCTGGGGGAAAGCTCTCTGGAGACTGAAAGGCAGTCCAGCAGTCTGGGGGGTCAGGTAGCCCAAATTGAATGACGATAACTGGATCCAGGACTAGAACTCTTTTTGAATGTACTTAGAGGAAAATTGTAATCTGGAAAAGAATTCCTATTCTTGGGTTTGTATCACAACAATTTGACCTGATAAAAAATGAGGGCATTGCTGATGCTGTTAATATGAGCAGCTGCATTGTGCCTGGAAAGGACCCAGCCCCACAGTCCTAGTGCAGCTTCCCTGGGACAGGGACAGTGCCAGGAGTTAAGCAAGTCCCTGCAAAGGATGGAGTAAATCTGCTCCTCGTATCTGCAAGGAAAGACTGAGTAGTAGGGAAGGGGAGCATTTATATGCTGTATTGAGATTTCCATCTGCTCCCACGTGCAGCAGTGATGGGGTGGCTGGGTTTGGTCTGAGCCTGTGAGGATCAGCCCTAAACAACCCCACCCGACCAGAGGGCCCTGAATCCTCAAGGGAAATGTCCAGTAGGAACCAGACCAGTCGATAGTTATTGCAGAGGAAAAACCATGCGATAGAAAAGGTACTTCTGTTCTTCGTGGCAATCCTGTAATGCCTTGTGCAGTCTCTGTGTGCTGTTCTTGGAGTGACCACCCAGTGCGTGTCTAACAAAACCTGTTAGAAAGGTAGTCAGGGATTGGAATTGGGGTCTGATCCCTACAGACTCTTGCAAAGCCTGAAGGACTGCAGTGATGAGTGTGCTCAGCAAAGGAGGTTTCTCAGTATCTGCTCAGATTTCCCTCAGCTCTGGGGGCCTGGTGGCCAGCTGGAGGTGGCGGGGACACACATGGGACCCCTTGAGCTTTGTGGGAGGAGCTGGGGGTTGGCACGGTGCGATTTTTTGTTCTTTGGGTTTTTTTCCTGGTTTTTTGATTTCCTTTTTGAGCTTTGTGGTGCTAGGGAGAAAAATCTGGAAACAAATCAAACTGAAGGGATTTGCTGAGTTGCTTTGCAGAGAAGTGCCACCTTCAGAGGATGCACAAATCCACCAGGAAGTCAACGAAGGAGCTGTGGAAAGTGCAGCAGAGTGCAGGGAGCAGCCACTGTCCCAGCTCCCTGGTTTTGGGGGCATTAGTCCACCTACGGAAAGGAAAAAAGCCTCCCCGTCTTGTTTTCAGCCCTGCAGAGGAATGTCGTGTTCCAGAATTTCGGAGGGATTTGTGTGTGTCCTGTGCTGGCAGCTGCGTGTCTTGGGAGGCCATGGAGTGACATACATTGGGGGGACATGGGGGGACACGGGGAGGACATGGGGGAGGACACGGGGAGGACATGGGGGGACATGGGAAGACATCAGGGGGACATGGGGGTACATCGAGGGGACATGGGGAGGACATGAGGGAGATGGGGTGGACATGGGGGACGCAGGGGACATGGAGGAAACATGGGGGGAACATTGGGGACATGGGAAGGCTATGGGGGGACATGCAGGGGACATGGGACGTCCAGGGAAGTCCGAGAGGGCCCAGGGGGGTCCAGAGGGGTCCAAAGCGTTTTGGGGGGTCCAGGAGAGTTCAAGTTGGTCCAGGGGGTTTCCCTGGGGGTATGAGGGGGGGGTCCATGGGGGCCCTAGGAGGATTCAAGGTGGTCCAGGAATGTTCAGGAGGGTTCAGGGGGTTTTAAGGGAGTGGAAGGGGGTTTCACAGGGGTCCAAGGGGGTCCAGGAGAGATTCGGAGAGTCCAGGGGGTTTTGCGGGGGGTCCAGGAGTGTCCAGGGGAGTCTCAGAGGTGTCCAGAAAGGTTCGAAGGGGTCCAGAAGGGTCTAAGGAGGGTCCAAGGGGTCCCAGGCGGGTTTGAGAGGGGTCCAGGGGGCTTCAGGGGGTTTGGAGGGGTCCAGGGGAGTCCAAGTGTGATTCAAGAGGGTCCAAGGTTTTTGAGAGTGTCAAGGGGGGCTGGGGGGTGGTGCAAGGTGGTCCAAGAGAGTTGAGGAAAGTCCAAGGGGGGTCCAGGGGAGTTCAGGAGGGTCCAAAGCGATCCAGGAGAAGTCAGAGAGAAATGAGGGGGGTCTCACAGTGGATCGTGGGTCTCAGAGGAGTCACAGGGAGGTAAGAGTGGTCAGGGGGTGCCTGGGGAACTCAGGGACCCCCATTGCCCACAGCCCAGCAATGTCGGCCCTCGGGAACCTCCCTTGGGGACCCCGGGTGCCCGAAATGTCGTCCCTCGGGAACCCCCCCTTCGAGGAGCCCCAGCGCCCGAGGTGTCGCCCCTCGGCAACACCCCCTTGGGGAACCCCGGCGCCCGAGGTGTCGCCCCTTGGGCAACCCCCCTTCGGGGACCCCCAGCGCCCGAGGTGTCGCCCCTCGGCAACCCTCCCTTGGGGACCCCCGGCGCCCGAGGTGTCGCCCCTTGGACAACCTCCTTGGGGACCCCAGGGACCCCCAGAGATTCCCAGACACTCCCAGGGACACCCAGGGTCCCCCAGGAAGCTACAGAGATCTCCCAGAGAACCCCCAGTTTCCCCCAGAGACCCCCCAGAGACTGTCAGAGACCCCCCAGACACCCCAGGGACGCCCATAGACCCCCCCGACACCCCCCAGGGACTCCCAGATGCCCCCACGGACCCCCAGGGACCCCCCGGAGACCCCCAGAGACTCTCAGAGACCCCCCAGAGAGCCCACTGGGACTCCCCAGGGACCCCCAGAGAACCCCCCCAAGACCCCCAGGGACACCCCCAGACCAACAGGGACCCCCAGAGATCCCCCATAGATCACCAGGGACCGCCCAAGGACCCCCACAGAACCCCAGACACCTCCAGAGACTCCCAAGGGCCACCAGAAACTCCCAGAGACCCCTCAGGGACCCCCAGAGACTCCCAGACACCCCAGAGACTCCCAGAAACCCTCAGAGACCCCCCAGAGACTCCAAGAGACCCCCAGGGACCACCAGGAAGCCCCAGAGACTCTCAGAGACCTCCAGGGACTCCCAGACACCCACCGAGACCCCCCAGGGACCCCCAGACACCCGACAGGGACCCTCAGATGCCCCCAGAGACCCCCAGACCCCTCCAGGTACCCCCAGAGACCCTCCAGAGTCCCCCAGAGACTCTCAGAGATCCCCCAGGGACCCTCAGACACCCCCAGAGACTCCGAGACACTCCCAGAGACCCCCCAAGGGACCCTCAGAGACCCCAACGGACCCCCATAGATCCCCCAGAGACGCCTCCGAGACCCCCCAGGGACCCCCATAGACCCCCCAGAGATCACGAGAGACCCCCCAGAGACCCCTCCGAGACCCCCAGGGACCCCCAGGAACCCCCATGGACCGACCCTGGGACCCCCAGAGAACCCCAGGAATCCCCCATAGATCCCCCAGAGAACTCCATAGACCTCCAGACGCCCCCCGAGACCCCCCAGGGATACCCAGAGATCCCCAGACACCCCCCAGGGACCCTCAGACGCTCCCAGAGACCCCCAGAGACCCCCAGACCACTCCAGGGACCCCCAGACACCCTCAGAGACCCCCAGGGGCCACACAGAGACCCCCAGAGACTCTCAGAGACCCTTCATGAACACCCAGAGACCCCCAGAGATCCCCCAAGGACCCCCCAGAGACCCCCAACCACCCCCCAGGGGCCCCCACAGACCCCCAGAAACCCCCCCGTGACCCCTCAAGAACCCCCCTGAGGGTCCTCTGGAACACCCCAGAAACCCCCAGGCACCCCCTGAGACTCCAAGACACCCCCCAGAGACCCCCCAGAGACCCCCCAGGGACCCTCAGACACCCCCAGAAACTCCCAGAGATCCCCAGAGACCCTCAGGGACCCCCCAGGGACCCCCAGAGACCTCCCAGAGACGCCTCCGAGAACCCCCAGGGACCCCCATAGACCCACCAAGAGATCACGAGAGACCCCCCAGGAACCCCCAGAGACCCCTCCGAGATCCCCAGGGACCCTCAGGAACCCCCATGGACCGACCCTGGGACCCCCAGAGAACCCCAGGGACCCCCAGGAATCCCCCATAGATCCCCAAGAGAACTCCATAGCTCCCCCAGAGACTTCTAGAGACCCCCAGAGACCCTCTAGAGACCCCCAAAGACACCCCCAGACACACCCCAGAGACCCACAGGGACCCCCAGACACCCCCCGAGACCCCCAGGGATACCCAGAGACCCCCAGGGACCCTCAGACGCTCCCAGGGACCCCCAGAGACCCACAGACCCCTCCAGGGACCCCCAGACACCCTCAGAGACCCCCAGGGGCCACACAGAGACCCCCAGAGACTCTCAGAGACCCTCCATGGACACCCAGAGATCCCCCAGGGACCCCCCAGAGACCCCCAACCACCCCCCAGGGGCCCCCACAGACCCCCAGAAACCCCCCTGTGACCCCTCAAGAACCCCCCTGAGGATCCTCTGGAACACCCCAGAAACCCTCAGGCACCCCCTGAGACTCCAAGAGACCCCCCAGAGACCCCCCAGGGACCCTCAGACACCCCCAGAGACTCCCAAAGATCCCCAAAGACCCTCAGGGACCCCCCAGGGACCCCCAGAGACCTCCCAGAGACGTCTCCGAAACCCCCCAGGGACCCCCATAGACCCCCAGAGATCACGAGAGACCCTCCCAGGGACCCCCAGAGACCCCTCCAGAGATCCCTAGAGACCCCTCCGAGACCGCCAGGAACCCCCATGGACCGACCCTGGGACCCACATAGAACACCAGGGACCCACAGGAACCGCTCACAGATCCCCCAGAGAACTCCACAGATCCCCCAGAGACCTCCAGAGACCCCCCCAGAGACTCTCAGAGACCTCCAGGGACTCCCAGACACACGCCGAGACCCCCCAGGGACCCCCAGAGACCCCCAGACACCCGCCAGCGACCCTCAGAAGCACCCAGAGACCCCCAGAGATCCCCAGACCCCTCCAGGGACCCCCAGAGACCCCCAGAGACCCTCCAGAGACCCCCAGAGACTCTCAGAGATCCCACAGGGACCGCCCAAGGACCCCCACAGACCCTCAGACACCCCCAGAGACTCCCAGGGGCCCCCAGAAACTCCCAGAGACCCCTGAGGGACCCGCAGAGACCCCTGAGGGACCCCCAGAGACTCCCAGATACCCGCCAGGAACCCTCAGATGCCCCCAGAGACCCCCAGAGATCCCCAGAGACCCCCAGACCCCTCCAGGGACCCCCAGAGACCCTCCAGAGACCCCCAGAGACTCTCAGAGACCCCCCAGGGACCCCCAAGGACCCCCTAGGGAACCCTCACAGATCCCCAGAGACCCTCCTGTCACCCCCAAAGAACTCCCCTGGGGATCTCCTGGGACCCCCCAGAAACCCCCAGACACCCCCAGAGACTCCCAGAGACCCCCCAGGGACCCTCAGACAACCCCAGAGACTCATAGAGACCCCCAGAGACTTTCAGAGATCCCCCAGGGACCCACAGGAACCCCTCAAAGATCCACCAGAGACCCCCCAGGGACTCTCAGACGCCCCCAGAGACTCCCAGGGGCCCACAGAAACTCCCAGAGACCCCTCAGGGACCCGCAGAGACCTCCAGGGACCCCCAGAGACTCCCAGACACCCGACAGGAACCCTCAGATGCTCCCAGAGACCCCCAGAGAACGCCAGAGACCCCCAGAGACCCCCAGAGACTCTCAGAGATCCCCCAGAGACCCCACAGGGACCCCCAAGGACCCCCTAGGGACCCCCACAGATCCCCAGAGACCCCCCTTGGGGACCCCCAAAGAACTCCCCTGGGGATCTCCTGGGAGCCCCCAGAAACCCCCAGACACCCCCAGACACTCCCAGAGACCCCCCAGGGACCCTCAGACACCCCCAGAGACTCTCAGAGATCCCCCAGAGACCCCACAGGGACCCCAAAGGACCCCCTAGGGACCCCCACAGATCCCCAGAGACCCCCCAGGGACCCCCAAAGAACTCCCCTGGGGATCCCCTCGGACCCCCCAGAAATCCCCAGACACCCCCAGAGACTCCCAGAAATCCCCCAGGGACCCTCAGACACCCCCAGAGACTCCCAGAGACCCTCAGGGACCCCCCAGGCACCCCCACAGACCACCCAGAGATCACGAGATGCCCCCCAGGGACCTCCAGACACCCCTCCAGAGATCACGAGAAACCCCTCCGAGACCCCTAGGGACCTCCAGAGACCCCCAGGGACCTCCAGAGACCCCCAGGGACCCACCTTGGGACCCGCAGAGGAGCCCAGGGACCCACAGGAACCTCTCATAGATCCACCAGAGACCCCCATAGATCCCACAGAGACTTCCAGAGAACCCCAGAGACCTCCAGAGACACCCCAGAGACCCCCACAGAGATCCCCGGTGCCTGAAATGTCGTCCCTCGGGGAACCCCCTTGGGGACCCCCGGTGCCCGAAATGTCGTCCCTCGGGGAACCCCCTTGGGGAGCCCCGGCGCCCGAGGTGTCGCCCCTCGGCAGCCCCTCCCTTCGGGGACTTCCGGCGCCCAAAATGTCGCCCCTCGGCAACCACCCCCTGGGGAGCCCCGGTGCCCGAAATGTCGTCCCTCGGACAACCCCCTTGGGGACCCCCGGTGCCCGAAAAGCCGTCCCTCGGCCAACCTCCTTGGGGACCCCAGAGACTCCCAGAGGACCCCCCCAGGGACTCCACAGGGACCCCCAGAGACCCCAGAGATTCCCAGACACTCCCAGGGACACCCAGGCACCCCCCAGGGACCCCCAGGACGCTACAGAGATCTCCCAGAGAACCCCCAGTTTCCCCCAGAGACCCCCCAGAGACTGTCAGAGACCCCCAGACACCCCCAGACCCCCCAGGGACCCCCGTAGACCTACAAACACCCCCTAGGGACTCCCAGATGCCCCCACGGACCCCCAGGGCCCCCCCAAGGACCCCCCAGAGACCCCCAGAGACTCCTCAGAGACCCCCCAGGGACCCCCAGAGAGCCCACTGGGACTCCCCAGGGACCCCCAGAGACTCCCCATAGATCACCAGGGACCGCCCAAGGACCCCCGCAGACCCCCAGACACCCCCAGAGACTCCCAGGGGCCCCCAGAAACTCCCAGAGATCGCTGAGGGACCCGCAGAGACCCCTCAGGGACCCCCAGAGACTTCCAGACACCCCAGAGACTCCCAGAAACCCTCAGAGACCCCCCAGTGACCTCCAGAGACGCCAGAGACTCCAAGAGACCCCCATGGAGACCCCCAGGGACCACCAGAAAGCCCCAGAGACCCCCCAGAGACCCCCCAGGGACCACCAGAGACCCCCCAGAGATCCCCAGAGACCCCCAGACCCTCCAGGGATCCCCAGACACCCCCAGAGACACCCAGGGACCCCCAGAGACCCTCCATAGATCACCAGGGACCGCCCAAGGACCCCCACAGACCCGCAGACACCCCCAGAGACTCCCAGGGGCCCCCAGAAACTCCCAGAGACCCCTCAGGGACCCGCAGAGACCCCTGAGGGACCCCCAGAGACTTCCAGACACCCGCCAGGAACACTCAGATGCCCCCAGAGACCCCCAGAGATCCCCAGAGACCCCCAGACCCCTCCAGGAACCCCCAGACACCCCCAGAGACCCGCAGGGACCCCCAGGGACCCACGGAGACCCCCCAGAGACTCTCAGAGACCTCCAGGGACTCCCAGACACACGCCGAGACCTCCCAGGGACCCCCAGAGACCCCCAGACACTCGCCAGGGACCCTCAGATGCCCCCAGAGACCCCCAGAGATCCCCAGAGATCCCCAGACCCCTCCAGGGACCCCCAGACACCCCCAGAGACCCCCAGAGACCCCCAGGGACCCTCCAGAGACCCCGAGAGACTCTCAGAGATCCCCCAGAGACCCCACAGGGACCCCGAAGGACCCCCTAGGGACCCCCACAGATCCCCAGAGACCCCCCCTGTGACCCCCAAAGAACTCCCCTGGGGATCTCCTGGGACCCCCCAGAAGCCCCCAGACACCCCCAGAGACTCCCAGACACCCCCCAGGGACCCTCAGACACTCCTAGAGACTCATAGAGACCCCCAGACAACCCCAGAGACTCTCAGAGATCCCCCAGGGACCCACAGGAACCCCTCAAAGATCCACCAGAGACCCCCCAGGGACCCCCAAAGAACTCCCCTGGGGATTCCCTCGAACCCCCCAGAAATCCCAAAACATCCCCAGAGACTACTAGAGACCCCCCCAGGGACCCTCAGACACCCCCAGAGACTCCCAGAGACCCCCAGAGACCCTCAGGGACCCCCAGGGACCCATAGACCGCCCAGAGATCACGAGATGCCCCCCAGGGACCTCCAGACACCCCTCCAGAGATCACGAGAAACCCCTCCGAGACCCCCAGGGACCTCCAGAGACCCCCAGGGACCCACCTTTGGACCCCCAGAGGACCCCAGGGACCCACAGGAACCTCTCATAGATCCACCAGAGACCCCCATAGATCCCACAGAGACCTCCAGAGAACCCCAGAGACCACCAGAGATGCTCCAGAGACACCCCAGAGACCCCCACAGAGATCCCCGGTGCCCGAAATGTCGTCCCTCGGGGAACCCCCTTGGGGACCCCCGGTGCCCGAAATGTCGTCCCTCGGGGAACCCCCTTGGGGAGCCCCGGCGCCCGAGGTGTCGCCCCTCGGCAGCGCCTCCCTTCGAGAACTTCCGGCGCCCGAAATGTCGCCCCTCGGACAACCCCCTTGGGGATCCCCGGTGCCCAAAATGTCGTCCCTCGGGGAACCCCCTTGGGGGAGCCCCGGCGCCCGAGGTGTCGCCCCTCGGCAACGCCCCCCTTCGGGGAGCCCCGGCGCCCGAAATGTCGCCCCTTGGCAACCTCCCATTTGGGGACCCCCGGTGCCCGAGGTGTCGCCCCTCGGCAACCACCACTTGGGGAGCCCCGGTGCCCGAAATGTCGTCCCTCGGACAACCCCATTGCGGACCCACGGTGCTCGAAATGTCGTCCCTCGGCCAACCTCCTTGGGGACCCCAGACACCCCCAGAGGACCCCCCCAGGGACTCCACAGGGACCCCCAGAGACCCCAGAGATTCCCAGACACTCCCAGGGACACCCAGGGACCCCCCAGGGACCCCCAGGACGCTACAGAGATCTCCCAGAGAACCCCCAGTTTCCCCCAGAGACCCCCCAGAGACTGTCAGAGACCCCCAGACACCCCAGGGACCCCCCTAGACCTCCAGACACCCCCCAGGGACTCCCAGACGCCCCCACGGACCCCCAGGGCCCCCCAAAGGACCCCCCAGAGACCCCCAGAGACTCTCAGAGACCCCCCAGGGACCCCCAGAGAGCCCACTGGGACTCCCCAGGGACCCCCAGAGACTCCCCATAGATCACCAGGGACCGCCCAAGGACCCCCGCAGACCCCCAGACACCCCCAGAGACTCCCAGGGGCCCCCAGAAACTCCCAGAGATCGCTCAGGGACCCGCAGAGACCCCTCAGGGACCCCCAGAGACTTCCAGACACCCCAGAGACTCCCCGAAACCCTCAGAGACCCCCCAGGGACCTCCAGAGACCCCAGAGACTCCAAGAGACCCCCAGAGACCCCCACGGAGACCCCCAGGGACCACCAGAAAGCCCCAGAGACCCCCCAGAGACCCCCCCAGGGACCACCAGAGACCCCCCAGAGATTCTCAGAGACCTCCAAGGACTCCCAGACACCCGCCGAGACCCCCCAGGGACCCCCAGACACTTCCAGACACCCGCCAGGAACCCTCAGATGCCCCCAGAGACCCCCAGAGATCCCCAGAGACCCCCAGACCCCTCCAGGGACCCCCAGAGAACACCAGAGACCCGCAGGGACCCCCAGTGACCCCCAGAGACCCCCCAGAGACTCTCAGAGACCTCCAGGGACTCCCAGACACATGCCGAGACCTCCCAGGGACACCCAGAGACCTCCAGACACCCGCCAGGGACCCTCAGATGCCCCCAGAGACCCCCAGAGATCCCCAGAGACCCCCAGACCCCTTCCAGGGACCCCCAGACACCCCCAGAGACCCCCAGAGACCCCCAGGGACCCTCCAGAGACCCCGAGAGACTCTCAGAGGTCTCCCAGAGACCCCACAGGGACCCCCAAGGACCCCCTAGGGACCCCCACAGATCCCCAGAGACCCCCCCTGTGACGCTCAAAGAACTCCCCTGGGGATCTCCTGGGACCCCCCAGAAGCCCCCAGACACCCCCAGAGACTCCCAGACACCCCCCAGGGACCCTCAGACAACCCCAGAGACTCCCAGAGACCCCCAGAGAACCCCAAAGACTCTCAGAGATCCCCCAGGGACCCACAGGAACCCCTCAAATATCCACCAGAGACCCCCCAGGGACCCCCAAAGAACTCCCCTGGGGATCCCCTCGGACCCCCCAGAAATCCCCAGACACCCCCAGAGACTCCCAGAGACCCCCCAGGGACCCTCAGACACCCCCAGAGACTCCCAGAGAGCCCCAGAGACCCTCAGGGACCCACCTTTGGACCCCCAGAGGACCCCAGGGACCCACAGGAACCTCTCATAGATCCACCAGAGACCCCCATAGATCCCACAGAGACCTCCAGAGAACCCCAGAGACCACCAGAGATGCTCCAGAGACACCCCAGAGACCCCCACAGAGATCCCCGGTGCCCGAAATGTCGTCCCTCGGGGAACCCCCTTGGGGACCACCGGTGCTCGAAATGTCGTCCCTCGGCCAACCTCCTTGGGGACCCCAGACACCCCCAGAGGACCCCCCCAGGGACTCCACAGGGACCCCCAGAGACCCCAGAGATTCCCAGACACTCCCAGGGACACCCAGGGACCCCCCAGGGACCCCCAGGACGCTACAGAGATCTCCCAGAGAACCCCCAGTTTCCCCCAGAGACCCCCCAGAGACTGTCAGAGACCCCCAGACACCCCCAGACACCCCAGGGACCCCCCTAGACCTCCAGACACCCCCCAGGGACTCCCAGACGCCCCCACGGACCCCCAGGGCCCCCCCAAGGACCCCCCAGAGACCCCCAGAGACTCTCAGAGACCCCCCAGGGACCCCCAGAGAGCCCACTGGGACTCCCCAGGGACCCCCAGAGACTCCCCATAGATCACCAGGGACCGCCCAAGGACCCCCGCAGACCCCCAGACACCCCCAGAGACTCCCAGGGGCCCCCAGAAACTCCCAGAGATCGCTCACGGACCCGCAGAGACCCCTCAGGGACCCCCAGAGACTTCCAGACACCCCAGAGACTCCCAGAAACCCTCAGAGACCCCCCAGGGACCTCCAGAGACCCCAGAGACTCCAAGAGACCCCCAGAGACCCCCAGGGAGACCCCCAGGGACCACCAGAAAGCCCCAGAGACCCCCCAGGGACCCCCCAGGGACCACCAGAGACCCCCCAGAGATTCTCAGAGACCTCCAGGGACTCCCAGACACCCGCCGAGACCCCCCAGGGACCCCCAGAGACCCTCCATAGATCACCAGGGACCGCCCAAGGACCCCCACAGACCCCCAGACACCCCCAGAGACTCCCAGGGGCCCCCATAAACTCCCAGAGACCCCTCAGGGACCCACAGAGACCCCTGAGGGACCCCCAGAGACTTCCAGACACCCGCCAGGAACCCTCAGATGCCCCCAGAGACCCCCAGAGATCCCCAGAGACCCCCAGACCCCTCCAGGGACCCGCAGAGAACACCAGAGACCCGCAGGGACACCCAGGGACCCCCAGAGACCCCCCAGAGACTCTCAGAGACCTCCAGCGACTCCCAGACACATGCCGAGACCTCCCAGAGACCCCCAGACACCCGCCAGGGACCCTCAGATGCCCCCAGAGACCCCCAGAGATCCCCAGAGACCCCAGACCCCTCCAGACACCCCCAGACACCCCCAGAGACCCGCAGGGACCCCCAGAGACCCTCCAGAGACCCCCAGAGACTCTCAGAGATCCCCCAGAGACCCCACAGGGACCTCCAAGGACCCCCTAGGGACCCCCACAGATCCCCAGAGACCCCCCTGTGACCCCCAAAGAACTCCCCTGGGGATCTCCTGGGACCCCCCAGAAACCCCCAGACAACCCCAGAGACTCCCAGAGACCCCCCAGGGACCCTCAGACACCCCCAGAGACTCCCAGAAACCCCCAGACACCCGCAGGGACCCACCTTTGGACCCCCAGAGGACCCCAGGGACCCACAGGAACCTCTCATAGATCCACCAGAGACCCCCATAGATCCCACAGAGACCTCCAGAGAACCCCAGAGACCACCAGAGATGCTCCAGAGACACCCCAGAGACCCCCACAGAGATCCCCGGTGCCCGAAATGTCGTCCCTCGGGGAACCCCCTTGGGGATCCCCGGTGCCCGAAATGTCGTCCCTCGGGGAACCCCCTTGGGGAGCCCCGGCGCCCGAGGTGTCGCCCCTTGGCAGCCCCTCCCTTCGGGGACTTCCGGCGCCCGAAATGTCGCCCCTCGGGGAAGCCCATTTGGGGACCCCCGCTGCCCGAAATGCCGTCCCTCGGCCAAACTCCTTGGGGACCCCAGAGACCCCCAGAGGACCCCCCCAGGGACTCCACAGGGACCCCCAGGACGCTACAGAGATCTCCCAGAGAACCCCCAGTTTCCCCCAGAGACCCCCCAGAGACTGTCAGAGACCCCCAGACACCCCCAGACACCCCAGGGAACCCCCTAGACCTCCAGACACCCCCCAGGGACTCCCAGACGCCCCCACGGACCCCCAGGCCCCCCCCAGGGACCCCCCAGAGACCCCCAGAGACTCTCAGAGACCCCCCAGGGACCCCAGAGAGCCCACTGGGACTCCCCAGGGACCCCCAGAGACCCTCCATAGATCACCAGGGACCGCCCAAGGACCCCCGCAGACCCCCAGACACCCCCAGAGACTCCCAGGGGCCCCCAGAAACTCCAAGAGATCCCTCAGGGACCCGCAGAGACCCCTCAGGGACCCCCAGAGACTTCCAGACACCCCAGAGACTCCCAGAAACCCTCAGAGACCCCCCAGGGACCTCCAGAGACCCCAGAGACTCCAAGAGACCCCCAGAGACCCCCAGGGAGACCCCCAGGGACCACCAGAAAGCCCCAGAGACCCCCCAGGGACCACCAGAGACTCCCCCAGAGATTCTCAGAGACCTCCAGGGACTCCCAGACACCCGCCGAGACCCCCCAGGGACCCCCAGAGACCCTCCATAGATCACCAGGGAACGCCCAAGGAGCCCCACAGACCCCCAGACACCCCCAGAGACTCCCAGGGGCCCCCAGAAACTCCCAGAGACCCTTGAGGGACCCGCAGAGACCCCTGAGGGACCCCCAGAGACTTCCAGACACCCGCCAGGAACCCTCAGATGCCCCCAGAGACCCCCAGAGATCCCCAGAGACCCCCAGACCCCTCCAGGGACCCCCAGACACCCCCAGAGACCCGCAGGGACACCCAGGGACCCCCAGAGACACCCCAGAGACTCTAAGAGACCTCAAGGGACTCCCAGACACACGCCGAGACCCCCCAGGGACACCCAGAGACCCCCAGACACCTGCCAGGGACCCTCAGATGCCCCCAGACACCCCCAGAGATCCCCAGAGACCCCCAGACCCCTCCAGGGACCCCCAGACACACCCAGAGACCCCCAGAGACCCCCAGGGACCACCAGAGACTCTCCAGAGACCCCGAGAGACTCTCAGAGATCCCCCAGACACCCCACAGGGACCCCCAAGGACCCCCTAGGGACCCCCACAGATCCCCAGAGACCCCCCCTGTGACCCCCAAAGAACTCCCCATGGGATTTCCTGGGACCCCCCAGAAACCCCCAGACACCCCCAGAGGCTCCCAGAGACCCCCCAGGGACCCTCAGACACCCCCAGAGACTCATAGAGACCCCCAGACACCCCCAGAGACTCTCAGAGATCCCCCAGGGACCCATAGGAACCCCTCAAAGATCCACCAGAGACCCCCCAGGGACCCCCAAAGAATTCCCCTGGGGATCCCCTCGGACCCCCCAGAAATCCCCAGACACCCCCAGAGACTCCCAGAGACCCCCCAGGGACCCTCAGACACCCCCAGAGACTCCCAGAAACCCCCAGACACCCTCAGGGACCCACCTTTGGACCCCCAGAGGACCCCAGGGACCCACAGGAACCTCTCATAGATCCACCAGAGACCCCCATAGATCCCACAGAGACCTCCAGAGAACCCCAGAGACCACCAGAGATGCTCCAGAGACACCCCAGAGACCCCCACAGAGATCCCCGGTGCCCGAAATGTCGTCCCTCGGGGAACCCCCTTGGGGACCCCCGGTGCCCGAAATGTCGTCCCTCGGGGAACCCCCCTGGGGAGCCCCGGCGCCCGAGGTGTCGCCCCTCGGCAGCCCCTCCCTTCGGGGACTTCCGGCGCCCGAAATGTCGCCCCTCGGCAACCACCCCGTGGGGAGCCCCGGTGCCCGAAATGTCGTCCCTCGGACAACCCCCTTGGGGACCCACGGTGCCCGAAATGCCGTCCCTCGGCCAACCTCCTTGGGGACCCCAGAGACCTCCAGAGGACCCCCCCAAGGACTCCACAGGGACCCCCAGAGACCCCAGAGATTCCCAGACACTCCCAGGGACACCCAGGGACCCCCCAGGGACCCCCAGGACGCTACAGAGATCTCCCAGAGAACCCCCAGTTTCCCCCAGAGACCCCCCAGAGACTGTCAGAGACCCCCAGACACCCCCAGACACCCCAGGGAACCCCCTAGACCTCCAGACACCCCCAGGGACTCCCAGACGCCCCCACGGACCCCCAGGGCCCCCCCAGGAACCCCCCAGAGACCCCCAGAGACTCTCAGAGACCCCCCAGGGACCCCCAGAGAGCCCACTGGGACTCCCCAGGGACCCCCAGAGACTCCCCATAGATCACCAGGGACCGCCCAAGGACCCCCGCAGACCCCCAGACACCCCCAGAGACTCCCAGGGGCCCCCAGAAACTCCCAGAGATCGCTCACGGACCCGCAGAGACCCCTCAGGGACCCCCAGAGACTTCCAGACACCCCAGAGACTCCCAGAAACCCTCAGAGACCCCCCAGGGACCTCCAGAGACCCCAGAGACTCCAAGAGACCCCCAGAGACCCCCAGGGAGACCCCCAGGGACCACCAGAAAGCCCCAGAGACCCCCCAGGGACCCCCCAGGGACCACCAGAGACCCCCCCAGAGATTCTCAGAGACCTCCAGGGACTCCCAGACACCCGCCGAGACCCCCCAGGGACCCCCAGAGACCCTCCATAGATCACCAGGGACCGCCCAAGGACCCCCACAGACCCCCAGACACCCCCAGAGACTCCCAGGGGCCCCCATAAACTCCCAGAGACCCCTCAGGGACCCACAGAGACCCCTGAGGGACCCCCAGAGACTTCCAGACACCCGCCAGGAACCCTCAGATGCCCCCAGAGACCCCCAGAGATCCCCAGAGACCCCCAGACCCCTCCAGGGACCCGCAGAGAACACCAGAGACCCGCAGGGACACCCAGGGACCCCCAGAGACCCCCCAGGGACTCTCAGAGACCTCCAGCGACTCCCAGACACATGCCGAGACCTCCCAGGGACCCCCAGACACCCGCCAGGGACCCTCAGATGCCCCCAGAGACCCCCAGAGATCCCCACAGACCCCAGACCCCTCCAGACACCCCCAGACACCCCCAGAGACCCGCAGGGACCCCCAGAGACCCTCCAGAGACCCCCAGAGACTCTCAGAGATCCCCCAGAGACCCCACAGGGACCTCCAAGGACCCCCTAGGGACCCCCACAGATCCCCAGAGACCCCCCTGTGACCCCCAAAGAACTCCCCTGGGGATCTCCTGGGACCCCCCAGAAACCCCCAGACACCCCCAGAGACTCCCAGAGACCCCCCAGGGACCCTCAGACACCCCCAGAGACTCCCAGAAACCCCCAGACACCCGCAGGGACCCACCTTTGGACCCCCAGAGGACCCCAGGGACCCACAGGAACCTCTCATAGATCCACCAGAGACCCCCATAGATCCCACAGAGACCTCCAGAGAACCCCAGAGACCACCAGAGATGCTCCAGAGACACCCCAGAGACCCCCACAGAGATCCCCGGTGCCCGAAATGTCGTCCCTCGGGGAACCCCCTTGGGGAGCCCCGGTGCCCGAAATGTCGTCCCTCGGGGAACCCCCTTGGGGAGCCCCGGCGCCCGAGGTGTCGCCCCTCGGCAGCCCCTCCCTTCGGGGACTTCCGGCGCCCGAAATGTCGCCCCTCGGGGAAGCCCATTTGGGGACCCCCGCTGCCCGAAATGCCGTCCCTCGGCCAAACTCCTTGGGGACCCCAGAGACCCCCAGAGGACCCCCCCAGGGACTCCACAGGGACCCCCAGGACGCTACAGAGATCTCCCAGAGAACCCCCAGTTTCCCCCAGAGACCCCCCAGAGACTGTCAGAGACCCCCAGACACCCCCAGACACCCCAGGGACCCCCCTAGACCTCCAGACACCCCCCAGGGACTCCCAGACGCCCCCACGGACCCCCAGGGCCCCCCCAGGAACCCCCCAGAGACCCACAGAGACTCTCAGAGACCCCCCAGGGACCCCCAGAGAGCCCACTGGGACTCCCCAGGGACCCCCAGAGACTCCCCATAGAGCACCAGGGACCGCCCAAGGACCCCCGCAGACCCCCAGACACCCCCAGAGACTCCCAGGGGCCCCCAGAAACTCCCAGAGATCGCTCACGGACCCGCAGAGACCCCTCGGGGACCCCCAGAGACTTCCAGACACCCCAGAGACTCCCAGAAACCCTCAGAGACCCCCCAGGGACCTCCAGAGACCCCAGAGACTCCAAGAGACCCCCAGGGACCCCCAGAAAGCCCCAGAGACCCCCCAGAGACCCCCCAGGGACCACCAGAAACCCCCCCAGAGATTCTCAGAGACCTCCAAGGACTCCCAGACACCCGCCGAGACCCCCCAGGGACCCCCAGAGACCCTCCATAGATCACCAGGGACCGCCCAAGGACCCCCACAGACCCCCAGACACCCCAGAGACTCCCAGGGGCCCCCAGAAACTCCCAGAGACCCCTAAGGGACCCGCAGAGACCCCTGAGGGACCCCCAGAGACTTCCAGACACCCGCCAGGAACCCTCAGATGCCCCCAGAGACCCCCAGAGATCCCCAGAGACCCCCAGACCCCTCCAGGGACCCCCAGAGACCCCCAGACCCCTCCAGGGACACCCAGAGAACACCAGAGACCCGCAGAGACCCCCAGAGACCCCCCAGAGACTCTCAGAGACCTCCAGGGACTCCCAGACACACGCCGAGACCTTCCAGGGACCCCCGGAGACCCGCAGACACCCGCCAGGGACCCTCAGATGCCCCCAGAGACCCCCAGAGATCCCCAGAGACCCCCAGACCCCTCCAGGGACCCCCAGACACCCCCAGAGCCCCGCAGGGACCCCCAGAGACCCTCCAGAGACCCCCAGAGACTCTCAGAGATCCCCCAGAGACCCCACAGGGACCCCCAAGGACCCCCTAGGGACCCCCACAGATCCCCAGAGACCCCCCCTGTGACCCCCAAAGAACTCCCCTGGGGATCTCCTGGGACCCCCAGAAACCCCCAGACACCCCCAGAGACTCCCAGAGATCCCCCAGAAACCCTCAGACACCCCCAGAGACTCCCAGAGACCCCCAGCGACCCTCAGGGACCCACCTTTGGACCCCCAGAGGACCCCAGGGACCCACAGGAACCCCTCATAGATCCACCAGAGACCCCCATAGATCCCACAGAGACCTCCAGAGAACCCCAGAGACCACCAGAGATGCTCCAGAGACACCCCAGAGACCCCCACAGAGATCCCCGGTGCCCGAAATGTTGTCCCTCGGACAACCCCCTTGGGGACCACCGGTGCCCGAGGTGTCGCCCCTCGGCAGCCCCTCCCTTCGAGAACTTCCGGCGCCCGAAATGTCGCCCCTCGGCAACCACCCCGTGGGGAGCCCCGGTGCCCGAAATGTCGTCCCTCGGACAACCCCCTTGGGGATCCCCGGTGCCCAAAATGTCGTCCCTCGGGGAACCCCCTTGGGGGACCCCCGGTGCCCGAGGTGTCGCCCCTGGGCAACCACCAGTTGGGGACCCGCGGTGCTTGAAATGTCGTCCCTCGGACAACCCCCTTGGGGACCCCCGGTGCTCGAAATGTCGTCCCTCAGCCAAACTCCTTGGGGACCCAAGAGACCCCCAGAGGACCCCCCCAGGGACTCCACAGGGACCCCCAGAGACCCCAGAGATTCCCAGACACTCCCAGGGACACCCAGGGACCCCCCAGGGACCCCCAGGACGCTACAGAGATCTCCCAGAGAACCCCCAGTTTCCCCCAGAGACCCCCCAGAGATGTCAGAGACCCCCAGACACCCCCAGACACCCCAGGGACCCCCCTAGACCTCCAGACACCCCTCAGGGACTCCCAGACGCCCCCACGGACCCCCAGGCCCCCCCCAGGAACCCCCCAGAGACCCACAGAGACTCTCAGAGACCCCCCAAGGACCCCCAGAGAGCCCACTGGGACTCCCCAGGGACCCCCAGAGACTCCCCATAGATCACCAGGGACCGCCCAAGGACCCCCGCAGACCCCCAGACACCCCCAGAGACTCCCAGGGCCCCCCAGAAACTCCAAGAGATCCCTCAGGGACCCGCAGAGACCCCTCAGGGACCCCCAGAGACTTCCAGACACCCCAGAGACTCCCAGAAACCCTCAGAGACCCCCCAGCGACCTCCAGAGACCCCAGAGACTCCAAGAGACCCCCAGAGACCCCCACGGAGACCCCCAGGGACCACCAGAAAGCCCCAGAGACCCCCCAGAGACCCCCCAGGGACCACCAGAGACTCCCCCAGAGATTCTCAGAGACCTCCAGGGACTCCCAGACACCCGCCGAGACCCCCCAGGGATCCCCAGAGACCCTCCATAGATCACCAGGGACCGCCCAAGGACCCCCACAGACCCCCAGACACCCCCAGAGACTCCCAGGGGCCCCCAGAAACTCTCAGAGACCCCTCAGGGACCCGCAGAGACCCCTGAGGGACCCCCAGAGACTTCCAGACACCCGCCAGGAACCCTCAGATGCCCCCAGAGACCCCCAGAGATCCCCAGAGACCCCCAGACCCCTCCAGAGACCCCCAGAGACCCCCAGACCCCTCCAGGGACACCCAGAGACCCCCAGAGACCCGCAGGGACCCCCACAGACCCCCAGAGACCCCCCAGAGACTCTCAGAGACCTCCAGGGACTCCCAGACACACGCCGAGACCTTCCAGGGACCCCCGGAGACCCGCAGACACCCGCCAGGGACCCTCAGATGCCCCCAGAGACCCCCAGAGATCCCCAGAGACCCCCAGACCCCTCCAGGGACCCCCAGACACCCCCAGAGACCCCCAGGGACCCCCAGAGACCCTCCAGAGACCCCCAGAGACTCTCAGAGATCCCCCAGAGACCCCACAGGGACCCCCAAGGACCCCCTAGGGACCCCCACAGATCCCCAGAGACCCCCCTGTGACCCCCAAAGAACTCCCCTGGGGATCTCCTGGGACCCCCCAGAAACCCCCAGACACCCCCAGAGACTCCCAGAGACCCCTCAGAAACCCTCAGACACCCCCAGAGACTCCCAGAGACCCCCAGCGACCCTCAGGGACCCACCTTTGGACCCCCAGAGGACCCCAGGGACCCACAGGAACCCCTCATAGATCCACCAGGGACCCCCATAGATCCCACAGAGACCTCCAGAGAGCCCCAGAGACCACCAGAGATGCTCCAGAGACACCCCAGAGACCCCCACAGAGATCCCCGGTGCCCGAAATGTTGTCCCTCGGACAACCCCCTTGGGGACCACCGGTGCCCGAAATGTCGTCCCTCGGGGAACCCCCTTGGGGAGCCCCGGCGCCCGAGGTGTCGCCCCTCGGCAGCCCCTCCCTTCGAGAACTTCCGGCGCCCGAAATGTCGCCCCTCGGCAACCACCCCGTGGGGATCCCCGGTGCCCGAAATGTCGTCCCTCGGACAACCCCCTTGGGGATCCCCGGTGCCCAAAATGTCGTCCCTCGGGGAACCCCCTTGGGGGAGCCCCGGCGCCCGAGGTGTCGCCCCTCGGCAACGCCCCCCTTCGGGGAGCCCCGGCGCCCGAAATGTCACCCCTTGGCAACCTCCCATTTGGGGACCCCCGGTGCCCGAGGTGTCGCCCCTGGGCAACCACCACTTGGGGACCCGCGGTGCTTGAAATGTCGTCCCTCGGACAACCCCCTTGGGGACCCCCGATGCTCGAAATGTCGTCCCTCAGCCAAACTCCTTGGGGACCCAAGAGACCCCCAGAGGACCCCCCCAGGGACTCCACAGGGACCCCCAGAGACCCCAGAGATTCCCAGACACTCCCAGGGACACCCAGGGACCCCCCAGGGACTCCCAGGACGCTACAGAGATCTCCCAGAGAACCCCCAGTTTCCCCCAGAGACCCCCCAGAGACTGTCAGAGACCCCCAGACACCCCCAGACACCCCAGGGACCCCCCTAGACCTCCAGACACCCCTCAGGGACTCCCAGATGCCCCCACGGACCCCCAGGGCCCCCCAGGAACCCCCCAGAGACCCACAGAGACTCTCAGAGACCCCCCAGGGACCCCCAGAGAGCCCACTGGGACTCCCCAGGGACCCCCAGAGACTCCCCATAGAGCACCAGGGACCGCCCAAGGACCCCCGCAGACCCCCAGACACCCCCAGAGACTCCCAGGGGCCCCCAGAAACTCCAAGAGATCCCTCAGGGACCCGCAGAGACCCCTCAGGGACCCCCAGAGACTTCCAGACACCCCAGAGACTCCCAGAAACCCTCAGAGACCCCCCAGGGACCTCCAGAGACCCCAGAGACTCCAAGAGACCCCCAGAGACCCCCACGGAGAACCCCAGGGACCACCAGAAAGCCCCAGAGACCCCCCAGAGACCCCCCAGAGACCACCAGAGACTCCCCCAGAGATTCTCAGAGACCTCCAGGGACTCCCAGACACCCGCCGAGACCCCCCAGGGATCCCCAGAGACCCTCCATAGATCACCAGGGACCGCCCAAGGACCCCCACAGACCCCCAGACACCCCCAGAGACTCCCAGGGGCCCCCAGAAACTCCCAGAGACCCCTCAGGGACCCCAGAGAATCCCAGACACCCGCCAGGAACCCTCAGATTCCCTCAGAGACCCCCAGAGATCCCCAGAGACCCCCAGACCCCTCCAGGGACCCCCAGACACCCCCAGAGACCCGCAGGGACACCCAAGGACCCCCAGAGACCCCCCAGAGACTCTCAGAGACCTCCAGGGACTCCCAGACACACGCCGAGACCCCCCAGGGACCCCCAGAGACCCCCAGACACCTGCCAGGGACTCTCAGATGACCCCAGAGACCCCCAGAGATCCCCAGAGACCCCCAGACCCCTCCAGGGACCCCCAGACACTCCCAGAGACCCCCAGGGACCCCCAGAGACCCTCCAGAGACCCCCAGAGACTCTCAGAGATCCCCCAGGGTTCCCACAGGGACCCCCAAGGACCCCCTAGGGACCCCCACAGATCCCCAGAGACCCCCCCCTGTGACCCCAAAACAGTCCCCTGGGGATCTCCTGGGACCCCCAGAAACCCCCAGACACACCCAGAGACTCCCAGAGACCCCCCAGGGACCCTCAGACACCCCTAGAGACTCATAGAGACCCCCAGAGAACCCCAGAGACTCTCAGAGATCCCCCAGGGACCCACAGGAACCCCTCAAAGATCCACCAGAGACCCCCCAGGGACCCCCAAAGAACTCCCCTGGGGATCCCCTCGGACCCCCCAGAAATCCCCAGACACCCCCAGAGACTACCAGAGACCTCCCCAGGGACCCTCAGACACCCCCAGAGACTCCCAGAGACCCCCAGAGATCACGAGATGCCCCCCAGGGACCCCCATAGACTGCCCAGAGATCACGAGATGCCCCCCAGGGACCTCCAGACACCCCTCCAGAGATCACGAGAAACCCCTCCGAGACTCCCAGGGACCTCCAGAGACCCCCAGGGACCCACCTTGGGACCCCCAGAGGACCCCAGGGACCCACAGGAACCCCTCATAGATCCAGCAGAGACCCCCATAGATCCCACAGAGACCTCCAGAGAACCCCAGAGACCACCAGAGATACTCCAGAGACACCGCAGAGACCCCCACAGAGATCCCCGGTGCCCAAAATGTCGTCCCTCGGGGAACCCCCTTGGGGAGCCCCGGTGCCCGAAATGTCGTCCCTCGGGGAACCCCCTTGGGTTCCCCCGGTGCCCAAAATGTCGTCCGTCGGGGAACCCCCTTGGGGACCCCCGGTGCCCGAAATGTCGTCCGTCGGGAACCCCCCTTGGGGACCCCCGGTGCCCAAAATGTCGTCCGTCGGGAACCCCCCTTGGGGACCCCCGGTGCCAAAAATGTCGTCCCTCGGAGAACCCCCTTGGGGACCCCCGGTGCCCAAAATGTCGTCCCTCGGGGAACCCCCTTGGGGACCCCCGGTGCCCAAAATGTCGTCCGTCGGGAACCCCCCTTGGGGACCCCCGGTGCCCAAAATGTCGTCCCTCGGAGAACCCCCTTGGGGACCCCCGGTGCCCAAAATGTTGTCCCTCGGGGAACCCCCTTGGGGACCCCCGGTGCCCATAATGTCGTCCCTCGGGGAACCCCCTTGGGGAGCCCCGGCGCCCGAGGTGTCGCCCCTCGGCAACGCCCCCCTTCGGGGACTTCCGGCGCCCCGAAATGTCGCCCCTTGGCAACCTCCCATTTGGGGACCCCTGGTGCCCGAGGTGTCCCCCCTCGGCAACCACCGCTTGGGAAGCCCCGGTGCCCGAAATGTCGTCCCTCGGCCAACCTCCTTGGGGACCCCAGACACCCCCAGAGGACCCCCCCAGGGACTCCACAGGGACCCCCAGAGACCCCAGAGATTCCCAGACACTCCCAGGGACACCCAGGGACCCCCCAGGGACCCCCAGGACGCTACAGAGATCTCCCAGAGAACCCCCAGTTTTCCCCAGAGACCCCCCAGAGACTGTCAGAGACCCCCAGACACCCCAGGGACGCCCCTAGACCTCCAGACACCCCCCAGGGACTCCCAGACGCCCCCACGAACCCCCAGGGCCCCCCCAGGGACCCCCCAGAGACCCCCAGAGACTCTCAGAGACCCCCCAGGGACCCCCAGAGGGCCCACTGGGACTCCCCAGGGACCCCCAGAGACTCCCCATAGATCACCAGGGACCGCCCAAGACCCTCGCAGACCCCCAGACACCCCCAGAGACTCCCAGGGGCCCCCAGAAACTCCCAGAGATCGCTCAGGGACCCGCAGAGACCCCTCGGGGACCCCCAGAGACTTCCAGACACCCCAGAGACTCCCAGAAACCCTCAGAGACCCCCCAGGGACCTCCAGAGACCCCAGAGACTCCAAGAGATCCCCAGAGACCCCCACGGAGACCCCCAGGGACCACCAGAAAGCCCCAGAGACCCCCCAGAGACCCCCCAGGGACCACCAGAGACCCCCCAGAGATTCTCAGAGACCTCCAGGGACTCCCAGACACCCGCCGAGACCCCCCAGGGACCCCCAGAGACCCTCAACAGATCACCAGGGACCGCCCAAGGACCCCCACAGACCCCCAGACACCCCCAGAGACTCCCAGGGGCCCCCAGAAACTCCCAGAGACCCTTGAGGGACCCGCAGAGACCCCTGAGGGACCCCCAGAGACTTCCAGACACCCGCCAGGAACCCTCAGATGCCCCCAGAGACCCCCAGAGATCCCTAGAGACCCCCAGACCCCTCCAGGGACCCCCAGAGACCCCCAGAGACCCGCAGGGACCCCCAGGGACCCACAGAGACCCCCCAGAGACTCTCAGAGACCTCCAGGGACTCCCAGACACACGCCGAGACCCCCAGGGACACCCAGAGACCCGCAGACGCCCGCCAGGGACCCTCAGATGCCCCCAGAGACCCCCAGAGATCCCCAGAGACCCCCAGACCCCTCCAGGGACCCCCAGACACCCTCAGAGACCCCCAGAGACCCCCAGGGACCCCCAGAGACCCCGAGAGACTCTCAGAGATCCCCCAGAGATTCCACAGGGACCCCCAAGGACCCCCTAGGGACCCCCACAGATCCCCAGAGACCCCCCCTGTGACCCCCAAAGAACTCCCCTGGGGATCTCCTGGGACCCCCAGAAACCCCCAGACACCCCCAGAGACTCCCAGAGACCCCCCAGGGACCCTCAGACACCCCCAGAGACTCCCAGAGACCCCCAGAGACCCTCAGGGACCCACCTTGGGACCCCCAGAGGACCCCAGGGACCCACAGGAACCTCTCATAGATCCACCAGAGACCCCCATAGATCCCACAGAGACCTCCAGAGAACCCCAGAGACCACCAGAGATGCTCCAGAGACACCCCAGAGACCCCCACAGAGATCCCCGGTGCCCGAAATGTCGTCCCTCGGGGAACCCCCTTGGGGATCCCCGGTGCCCGAAATGTCGTCCCTCGGGGAACCCCCTTGGGGAGCCCCGGCGCCCGAGGTGTCGCCCCTCGGCAGCCCCTCCCTTCGGGGACTTCCGGCGCCCGAAATGTCGCCCCTCGGGGAAGCCCATTTGGGGACCCCCGCTGCCCGAAATGCCGTCCCTCGGCCAAACTCCTTGGGGACCCCAGAGACCCCCAGAGGACCCCCCCAGGGACTCCACAGGGACCCCCAGGACGCTACAGAGATCTCCCAGAGAACCCCCAGTTTCCCCCAGAGACCCCCCAGAGACTGTCAGAGACCCCCAGACACCCCCAGACACCCCAGGGAACCCCCTAGACCTCCAGACACCCCCCAGGGACTCCCAGACGCCCCCACGGACCCCCAGGCCCCCCCCAGGGACCCCCCAGAGACCCCCAGAGACTCTCAGAGACCCCCCAGGGACCCCAGAGAGCCCACTGGGACTCCCCAGGGACCCCCAGAGACCCTCCATAGATCACCAGGGACCGCCCAAGGACCCCCGCAGACCCCCAGACACCCCCAGAGACTCCCAGGGGCCCCCAGAAACTCCAAGAGATCCCTCAGGGACCCGCAGAGACCCCTCAGGGACCCCCAGAGACTTCCAGACACCCCAGAGACTCCCAGAAACCCTCAGAGACCCCCCAGGGACCTCCAGAGACCCCAGAGACTCCAAGAGACCCCCAGAGACCCCCAGGGAGACCCCCAGGGACCACCAGAAAGCCCCAGAGACCCCCCAGGGACCACCAGAGACTCCCCCAGAGATTCTCAGAGACCTCCAGGGACTCCCAGACACCCGCCGAGACCCCCCAGGGACCCCCAGAGACCCTCCATAGATCACCAGGGAACGCCCAAGGAGCCCCACAGACCCCCAGACACCCCCAGAGACTCCCAGGGGCCCCCAGAAACTCCCAGAGACCCTTGAGGGACCCGCAGAGACCCCTGAGGGACCCCCAGAGACTTCCAGACACCCGCCAGGAACCCTCAGATGCCCCCAGAGACCCCCAGAGATCCCCAGAGACCCCCAGACCCCTCCAGGGACCCCCAGACACCCCCAGAGACCCGCAGGGACCCCCAGGGACCCACAGAGACCCCCCAGAGACTCTCAGAGACCTCCAGGGACTCCCAGACACACGCCGAGACCCCCCAGGGACACCCAGAGACCCCCAGACACCTGCCAGGGACCCTCAGATGCCCCCAGACACCCCCAGAGATCCCCAGAGACCCCCAGACCCCTCCAGGGACCCCCAGACACACCCAGAGACCCCCAGAGACCCCCAGGGACCACCAGAGACTCTCCAGAGACCCCGAGAGACTCTCAGAGATCCCCCAGACACCCCACAGGGACCCCCAAGGACCCCCTAGGGACCCCCACAGATCCCCAGAGACCCCCCCTGTGACCCCCAAAGAACTCCCCATGGGATTTCCTGGGACCCCCCAGAAACCCCCAGACACCCCCAGAGGCTCCCAGAGACCCCCCAGGGACCCTCAGACACCCCCAGAGACTCATAGAGACCCCCAGACACCCCCAGAGACTCTCAGAGATCCCCCAGGGACCCATAGGAACCCCTCAAAGATCCACCAGAGACCCCCCAGGGACCCCCAAAGAATTCCCCTGGGGATCCCCTCGGACCCCCCAGAAATCCCCAGACACCCCCAGAGACTCCCAGAGACCCCCCAGGGACCCTCAGACACCCCCAGAGACTCCCAGAAACCCCCAGACACCCTCAGGGACCCACCTTTGGACCCCCAGAGGACCCCAGGGACCCACAGGAACCTCTCATAGATCCACCAGAGACCCCCATAGATCCCACAGAGACCTCCAGAGAACCCCAGAGACCACCAGAGATGCTCCAGAGACACCCCAGAGACCCCCACAGAGATCCCCGGTGCCCGAAATGTCGTCCCTCGGGGAACCCCCTTGGGGACCCCCGGTGCCCGAAATGTCGTCCCTCGGGGAACCCCCCTGGGGAGCCCCGGCGCCCGAAATGTCGCCCCTCGGCAACCACCCCGTGGGGAGCCCCGGTGCCCGAAATGCCGTCCCTCGGCCAACCTCCTTGGGGACCCCAGAGACCTCCAGAGGACCCCCCCAAGGACTCCACAGGGACCCCCAGAGACCCCAGAGATTCCCAGACACTCCCAGGGACACCCAGGGACCCCCCAGGGACCCCCAGGACGCTACAGAGATCTCCCAGAGAACCCCCAGTTTCCCCCAGAGACCCCCCAGAGACTGTCAGAGACCCCCAGACACCCCCAGACACCCCAGGGAACCCCCTAGACCTCCAGACACCCCCCAGGGACTCCCAGACGCCCCCACGGACCCCCAGGGCCCCCCCAGGAACCCCCCAGAGACCCCCAGAGACTCTCAGAGACCCCCCAGGGACCCCCAGAGAGCCCACTGGGACTCCCCAGGGACCCCCAGAGACTCCCCATAGATCACCAGGGACCGCCCAAGGACCCCCGCAGACCCCCAGACACCCCCAGAGACTCCCAGGGGCCCCCAGAAACTCCCAGAGATCGCTCACGGACCCGCAGAGACCCCTCAGGGACCCCCAGAGACTTCCAGACACCCCAGAGACTCCCAGAAACCCTCAGAGACCCCCCAGGGACCTCCAGAGACCCCAGAGACTCCAAGAGACCCCCAGAGACCCCCAGGGAGACCCCCAGGGACCACCAGAAAGCCCCAGAGACCCCCCAGGGACCCCCCAGGGACCACCAGAGACCCCCCCAGAGATTCTCAGAGACCTCCAGGGACTCCCAGACACCCGCCGAGACCCCCCAGGGACCCCCAGAGACCCTCCATAGATCACCAGGGACCGCCCAAGGACCCCCACAGACCCCCAGACACCCCCAGAGACTCCCAGGGGCCCCCATAAACTCCCAGAGACCCCTCAGGGACCCACAGAGACCCCTGAGGGACCCCCAGAGACTTCCAGACACCCGCCAGGAACCCTCAGATGCCCCCAGAGACCCCCAGAGATCCCCAGAGACCCCCAGACCCCTCCAGGGACCCGCAGAGAACACCAGAGACCCGCAGGGACACCCAGGGACCCCCAGAGACCCCCCAGGGACTCTCAGAGACCTCCAGCGACTCCCAGACACATGCCGAGACCTCCCAGGGACCCCCAGACACCCGCCAGGGACCCTCAGATGCCCCCAGAGACCCCCAGAGATCCCCACAGACCCCAGACCCCTCCAGACACCCCCAGACACCCCCAGAGACCCGCAGGGACCCCCAGAGACCCTCCAGAGACCCCCAGAGACTCTCAGAGATCCCCCAGAGACCCCACAGGGACCTCCAAGGACCCCCTAGGGACCCCCACAGATCCCCAGAGACCCCCCTGTGACCCCCAAAGAACTCCCCTGGGGATCTCCTGGGACCCCCCAGAAACCCCCAGACACCCCCAGAGACTCCCAGAGACCCCCCAGGGACCCTCAGACACCCCCAGAGACTCCCAGAAACCCCCAGACACCCGCAGGGACCCACCTTTGGACCCCCAGAGGACCCCAGGGACCCACAGGAACCTCTCATAGATCCACCAGAGACCCCCATAGATCCCACAGAGACCTCCAGAGAACCCCAGAGACCACCAGAGATGCTCCAGAGACACCCCAGAGACCCCCACAGAGATCCCCGGTGCCCGAAATGTCGTCCCTCGGGGAACCCCCTTGGGGAGCCCCGGTGCCCGAAATGTCGTCCCTCGGGGAACCCCCTTGGGGAGCCCCGGCGCCCGAGGTGTCGCCCCTCGGCAGCCCCTCCCTTCGGGGACTTCCGGCGCCCGAAATGTCGCCCCTCGGGGAAGCCCATTTGGGGACCCCCGCTGCCCGAAATGCCGTCCCTCGGCCAAACTCCTTGGGGACCCCAGAGACCCCCAGAGGACCCCCCCAGGGACTCCACAGGGACCCCCAGGACGCTACAGAGATCTCCCAGAGAACCCCCAGTTTCCCCCAGAGACCCCCCAGAGACTGTCAGAGACCCCCAGACACCCCCAGACACCCCAGGGACCCCCCTAGACCTCCAGACACCCCCCAGGGACTCCCAGACGCCCCCACGGACCCCCAGGGCCCCCCCAGGAACCCCCCAGAGACCCACAGAGACTCTCAGAGACCCCCCAGGGACCCCCAGAGAGCCCACTGGGACTCCCCAGGGACCCCCAGAGACTCCCCATAGAGCACCAGGGACCGCCCAAGGACCCCCGCAGACCCCCAGACACCCCCAGAGACTCCCAGGGGCCCCCAGAAACTCCCAGAGATCGCTCACGGACCCGCAGAGACCCCTCGGGGACCCCCAGAGACTTCCAGACACCCCAGAGACTCCCAGAAACCCTCAGAGACCCCCCAGGGACCTCCAGAGACCCCAGAGACTCCAAGAGACCCCCAGGGACCCCCAGAAAGCCCCAGAGACCCCCCAGAGACCCCCCAGGGACCACCAGAAACCCCCCCAGAGATTCTCAGAGACCTCCAAGGACTCCCAGACACCCGCCGAGACCCCCCAGGGACCCCCCAGAGACCCTCCATAGATCACCAGGGACCGCCCAAGGACCCCCACAGACCCCCAGACACCCCAGAGACTCCCAGGGGCCCCCAGAAACTCCCAGAGACCCCTAAGGGACCCGCAGAGACCCCTGAGGGACCCCCAGAGACTTCCAGACACCCGCCAGGAACCCTCAGATGCCCCCAGAGACCCCCAGAGATCCCCAGAGACCCCCAGACCCCTCCAGGGACCCCCAGAGACCCCCAGACCCCTCCAGGGACACCCAGAGAACACCAGAGACCCGCAGAGACCCCCAGAGACCCCCCAGAGACTCTCAGAGACCTCCAGGGACTCCCAGACACACGCCGAGACCTTCCAGGGACCCCCGGAGACCCGCAGACACCCGCCAGGGACCCTCAGATGCCCCCAGAGACCCCCAGAGATCCCCAGAGACCCCCAGACCCCTCCAGGGACCCCCAGACACCCCCAGAGCCCCGCAGGGACCCCCAGAGACCCTCCAGAGACCCCCAGAGACTCTCAGAGATCCCCCAGAGACCCCACAGGGACCCCCAAGGACCCCCTAGGGACCCCCACAGATCCCCAGAGACCCCCCCTGTGACCCCCAAAGAACTCCCCTGGGGATCTCCTGGGACCCCCAGAAACCCCCAGACACCCCCAGAGACTCCCAGAGATCCCCCAGAAACCCTCAGACACCCCCAGAGACTCCCAGAGACCCCCAGCGACCCTCAGGGACCCACCTTTGGACCCCCAGAGGACCCCAGGGACCCACAGGAACCCCTCATAGATCCACCAGAGACCCCCATAGATCCCACAGAGACCTCCAGAGAACCCCAGAGACCACCAGAGATGCTCCAGAGACACCCCAGAGACCCCCACAGAGATCCCCGGTGCCCGAAATGTTGTCCCTCGGACAACCCCCTTGGGGACCACCGGTGCCCGAGGTGTCGCCCCTCGGCAGCCCCTCCCTTCGAGAACTTCCGGCGCCCGAAATGTCGCCCCTCGGCAACCACCCCGTGGGGAGCCCCGGTGCCCGAAATGTCGTCCCTCGGACAACCCCCTTGGGGATCCCCGGTGCCCAAAATGTCGTCCCTCGGGGAACCCCCTTGGGGGACCCCCGGTGCCCGAGGTGTCGCCCCTGGGCAACCACCAGTTGGGGACCCGCGGTGCTTGAAATGTCGTCCCTCGGACAACCCCCTTGGGGACCCCCGGTGCTCGAAATGTCGTCCCTCAGCCAAACTCCTTGGGGACCCAAGAGACCCCCAGAGGACCCCCCCAGGGACTCCACAGGGACCCCCAGAGACCCCAGAGATTCCCAGACACTCCCAGGGACACCCAGGGACCCCCCAGGGACCCCCAGGACGCTACAGAGATCTCCCAGAGAACCCCCAGTTTCCCCCAGAGACCCCCCAGAGATGTCAGAGACCCCCAGACACCCCCAGACACCCCAGGGACCCCCCTAGACCTCCAGACACCCCTCAGGGACTCCCAGACGCCCCCACGGACCCCCAGGCCCCCCCCAGGAACCCCCCAGAGACCCACAGAGACTCTCAGAGACCCCCCAAGGACCCCCAGAGAGCCCACTGGGACTCCCCAGGGACCCCCAGAGACTCCCCATAGAGCACCAGGGACCGCCCAAGGACCCCCGCAGACCCCCAGACACCCCCAGAGACTCCCAGGGCCCCCCAGAAACTCCAAGAGATCCCTCAGGGACCCGCAGAGACCCCTCAGGGACCCCCAGAGACTTCCAGACACCCCAGAGACTCCCAGAAACCCTCAGAGACCCCCCAGCGACCTCCAGAGACCCCAGAGACTCCAAGAGACCCCCAGAGACCCCCACGGAGACCCCCAGGGACCACCAGAAAGCCCCAGAGACCCCCCAGAGACCCCCCAGGGACCACCAGAGACTCCCCCAGAGATTCTCAGAGACCTCCAGGGACTCCCAGACACCCGCCGAGACCCCCCAGGGATCCCCAGAGACCCTCCATAGATCACCAGGGACCGCCCAAGGACCCCCACAGACCCCCAGACACCCCCAGAGACTCCCAGGGGCCCCCAGAAACTCTCAGAGACCCCTCAGGGACCCGCAGAGACCCCTGAGGGACCCCCAGAGACTTCCAGACACCCGCCAGGAACCCTCAGATGCCCCCAGAGACCCCCAGAGATCCCCAGAGACCCCCAGACCCCTCCAGAGACCCCCAGAGACCCCCAGACCCCTCCAGGGACACCCAGAGACCCCCAGAGACCCGCAGGGACCCCCACAGACCCCCAGAGACCCCCCAGAGACTCTCAGAGACCTCCAGGGACTCCCAGACACACGCCGAGACCTTCCAGGGACCCCCGGAGACCCGCAGACACCCGCCAGGGACCCTCAGATGCCCCCAGAGACCCCCAGAGATCCCCAGAGACCCCCAGACCCCTCCAGGGACCCCCAGACACCCCCAGAGACCCCCAGGGACCCCCAGAGACCCTCCAGAGACCCCCAGAGACTCTCAGAGATCCCCCAGAGACCCCACAGGGACCCCCAAGGACCCCCTAGGGACCCCCACAGATCCCCAGAGACCCCCCTGTGACCCCCAAAGAACTCCCCTGGGGATCTCCTGGGACCCCCCAGAAACCCCCAGACACCCCCAGAGACTCCCAGAGACCCCTCAGAAACCCTCAGACACCCCCAGAGACTCCCAGAGACCCCCAGCGACCCTCAGGGACCCACCTTTGGACCCCCAGAGGACCCCAGGGACCCACAGGAACCCCTCATAGATCCACCAGGGACCCCCATAGATCCCACAGAGACCTCCAGAGAGCCCCAGAGACCACCAGAGATGCTCCAGAGACACCCCAGAGACCCCCACAGAGATCCCCGGTGCCCGAAATGTTGTCCCTCGGACAACCCCCTTGGGGACCACCGGTGCCCGAAATGTCGTCCCTCGGGGAACCCCCTTGGGGAGCCCCGGCGCCCGAGGTGTCGCCCCTCGGCAGCCCCTCCCTTCGAGAACTTCCGGCGCCCGAAATGTCGCCCCTCGGCAACCACCCCGTGGGGATCCCCGGTGCCCGAAATGTCGTCCCTCGGACAACCCCCTTGGGGATCCCCGGTGCCCAAAATGTCGTCCCTCGGGGAACCCCCTTGGGGGAGCCCCGGCGCCCGAGGTGTCGCCCCTCGGCAACGCCCCCCTTCGGGGAGCCCCGGCGCCCGAAATGTCACCCCTTGGCAACCTCCCATTTGGGGACCCCCGGTGCCCGAGGTGTCGCCCCTGGGCAACCACCACTTGGGGACCCGCGGTGCTTGAAATGTCGTCCCTCGGACAACCCCCTTGGGGACCCCCGATGCTCGAAATGTCGTCCCTCAGCCAAACTCCTTGGGGACCCAAGAGACCCCCAGAGGACCCCCCCAGGGACTCCACAGGGACCCCCAGAGGCCCCAGAGATTCCCAGACACTCCCAGGGACACCCAGGGACCCCCCAGGGACTCCCAGGACGCTACAGAGATCTCCCAGAGAACCCCCAGTTTCCCCCAGAGACCCCCCAGAGACTGTCAGAGACCCCCAGACACCCCCAGACACCCCAGGGACCCCCCTAGACCTCCAGACACCCCTCAGGGACTCCCAGATGCCCCCACGGACCCCCAGGGCCCCCCAGGAACCCCCCAGAGACCCACAGAGACTCTCAGAGACCCCCCAGGGACCCCCAGAGAGCCCACTGGGACTCCCCAGGGACCCCCAGAGACTCCCCATAGAGCACCAGGGACCGCCCAAGGACCCCCGCAGACCCCCAGACACCCCCAGAGACTCCCAGGGGCCCCCAGAAAC
This sequence comes from Pithys albifrons albifrons, assembly GCF_047495875.1. Taxonomy (NCBI): domain Eukaryota; kingdom Metazoa; phylum Chordata; class Aves; order Passeriformes; family Thamnophilidae; genus Pithys; species Pithys albifrons. The sequence continues at coordinate 22,275,057 of NC_092469.1, forward strand.
TCCAAGAGATCCCTCAGGGACCCGCAGAGACCCCTCAGGGACCCCCAGAGACTTCCAGACACCCCAGAGACTCCCAGAAACCCTCAGAGACCCCCCAGGGACCTCCAGAGACCCCAGAGACTCCAAGAGACCCCCAGAGACCCCCACGGAGAACCCCAGGGACCACCAGAAAGCCCCAGAGACCCCCCAGAGACCCCCCAGAGACCACCAGAGACTCCCCCAGAGATTCTCAGAGACCTCCAGGGACTCCCAGACACCCGCCGAGACCCCCCAGGGATCCCCAGAGACCCTCCATAGATCACCAGGGACCGCCCAAGGACCCCCACAGACCCCCAGACACCCCCAGAGACTCCCAGGGGCCCCCAGAAACTCCCAGAGACCCCTCAGGGACCCCAGAGAATCCCAGACACCCGCCAGGAACCCTCAGATTCCCTCAGAGACCCCCAGAGATCCCCAGAGACCCCCAGACCCCTCCAGGGACCCCCAGACACCCCCAGAGACCCGCAGGGACACCCAAGGACCCCCAGAGACCCCCCAGAGACTCTCAGAGACCTCCAGGGACTCCCAGACACACGCCGAGACCCCCCAGGGACCCCCAGAGACCCCCAGACACCTGCCAGGGACTCTCAGATGACCCCAGAGACCCCCAGAGATCCCCAGAGACCCCCAGACCCCTCCAGGGACCCCCAGACACTCCCAGAGACCCCCAGGGACCCCCAGAGACCCTCCAGAGACCCCCAGAGACTCTCAGAGATCCCCCAGGGTTCCCACAGGGACCCCCAAGGACCCCCTAGGGACCCCCACAGATCCCCAGAGACCCCCCCCTGTGACCCCCAAAGAACAGTCCCCTGGGGATCTCCTGGGACCCCCAGAAACCCCCAGACACACCCAGAGACTCCCAGAGACCCCCCAGGGACCCTCAGACACCCCTAGAGACTCATAGAGACCCCCAGAGAACCCCAGAGACTCTCAGAGATCCCCCAGGGACCCACAGGAACCCCTCAAAGATCCACCAGAGACCCCCCAGGGACCCCCAAAGAACTCCCCTGGGGATCCCCTCGGACCCCCCAGAAATCCCCAGACACCCCCAGAGACTACCAGAGACCTCCCCAGGGACCCTCAGACACCCCCAGAGACTCCCAGAGACCCCCAGAGATCACGAGATGCCCCCCAGGGACCCCCATAGACTGCCCAGAGATCACGAGATGCCCCCCAGGGACCTCCAGACACCCCTCCAGAGATCACGAGAAACCCCTCCGAGACTCCCAGGGACCTCCAGAGACCCCCAGGGACCCACCTTGGGACCCCCAGAGGACCCCAGGGACCCACAGGAACCCCTCATAGATCCAGCAGAGACCCCCATAGATCCCACAGAGACCTCCAGAGAACCCCAGAGACCACCAGAGATACTCCAGAGACACCGCAGAGACCCCCACAGAGATCCCCGGTGCCCAAAATGTCGTCCCTCGGGGAACCCCCTTGGGGAGCCCCGGTGCCCGAAATGTCGTCCCTCGGGGAACCCCCTTGGGTTCCCCCGGTGCCCAAAATGTCGTCCGTCGGGGAACCCCCTTGGGGACCCCCGGTGCCCGAAATGTCGTCCGTCGGGAACCCCCCTTGGGGACCCCCGGTGCCCAAAATGTCGTCCGTCGGGAACCCCCCTTGGGGACCCCCGGTGCCCAAAATGTCGTCCCTCGGAGAACCCCCTTGGGGACCCCCGGTGCCCAAAATGTCGTCCCTCGGGGAACCCCCTTGGGGACCCCCGGTGCCCAAAATGTCGTCCGTCGGGAACCCCCCTTGGGGACCCCCGGTGCCCAAAATGTCGTCCCTCGGAGAACCCCCTTGGGGACCCCCGGTGCCCAAAATGTTGTCCCTCGGGGAACCCCCTTGGGGACCCCCGGTGCCCATAATGTCGTCCCTCGGGGAACCCCCTTGGGGAGCCCCGGCGCCCGAGGTGTCGCCCCTCGGCAACGCCCCCCTTCGGGGACTTCCGGCGCCCGAAATGTCGCCCCTTGGCAACCTCCCATTTGGGGACCCCTGGTGCCCGAGGTGTCCCCCCTCGGCAACCACCGCTTGGGAAGCCCCGGTGCCCGAAATGTCGTCCCTCGGCCAACCTCCTTGGGGACCCCAGACACCCCCAGAGGACCCCCCCAGGGACTCCACAGGGACCCCCAGAGACCCCAGAGATTCCCAGACACTCCCAGGGACACCCAGGGACCCCCCAGGGACCCCCAGGACGCTACAGAGATCTCCCAGAGAACCCCCAGTTTTCCCCAGAGACCCCCCAGAGACTGTCAGAGACCCCCAGACACCCCAGGGACCCCCCTAGACCTCCAGACACCCCCCAGGGACTCCCAGACGCCCCCACGAACCCCCAGGGCCCCCCCAGGGACCCCCCAGAGACCCCCAGAGACTCTCAGAGACCCCCCAGGGACCCCCAGAGGGCCCACTGGGACTCCCCAGGGACCCCCAGAGACTCCCCATAGATCACCAGGGACCGCCCAAGACCCTCGCAGACCCCCAGACACCCCCAGAGACTCCCAGGGGCCCCCAGAAACTCCCAGAGATCGCTCAGGGACCCGCAGAGACCCCTCGGGGACCCCCAGAGACTTCCAGACACCCCAGAGACTCCCAGAAACCCTCAGAGACCCCCCAGGGACCTCCAGAGACCCCAGAGACTCCAAGAGATCCCCAGAGACCCCCACGGAGACCCCCAGGGACCACCAGAAAGCCCCAGAGACCCCCCAGAGACCCCCCAGGGACCACCAGAGACCCCCCAGAGATTCTCAGAGACCTCCAGGGACTCCCAGACACCCGCCGAGACCCCCCAGGGACCCCCAGAGACCCTCAACAGATCACCAGGGACCGCCCAAGGACCCCCACAGACCCCCAGACACCCCCAGAGACTCCCAGGGGCCCCCAGAAACTCCCAGAGACCCTTGAGGGACCCGCAGAGACCCCTGAGGGACCCCCAGAGACTTCCAGACACCCGCCAGGAACCCTCAGATGCCCCCAGAGACCCCCAGAGATCCCTAGAGACCCCCAGACCCCTCCAGGGACCCCCAGAGACCCCCAGAGACCCGCAGGGACCCCCAGGGACCCACAGAGACCCCCCAGAGACTCTCAGAGACCTCCAGGGACTCCCAGACACACGCCGAGACCCCCAGGGACACCCAGAGACCCGCAGACGCCCGCCAGGGACCCTCAGATGCCCCCAGAGACCCCCAGAGATCCCCAGAGACCCCCAGACCCCTCCAGGGACCCCCAGACACCCTCAGAGACCCCCAGAGACCCCCAGGGACCCCCAGAGACCCCGAGAGACTCTCAGAGATCCCCCAGAGATTCCACAGGGACCCCCAAGGACCCCCTAGGGACCCCCACAGATCCCCAGAGACCCCCCCTGTGACCCCCAAAGAACTCCCCTGGGGATCTCCTGGGACCCCCAGAAACCCCCAGACACCCCCAGAGACTCCCAGAGACCCCCCAGGGACCCTCAGACACCCCCAGAGACTCCCAGAGACCCCCAGAGACCCTCAGGGACCCACCTTGGGACCCCCAGAGGACCCCAGGGACCCACAGGAACCTCTCATAGATCCACCAGAGACCCCCATAGATCCCACAGAGACCTCCAGAGAACCCCAGAGACCACCAGAGATGCTCCAGAGACACCCCAGAGACCCCCACAGAGATCCCCGGTGCCCGAAATGTCGTCCCTCGGGGAACCCCCTTGGGGACCCCCGGTGCCCGAAATGTCGTCCCTCGGGGAACCCCCCTGGGGAGCCCCGGCGCCCGAGGTGTCGCCCCTCGGCAGCCCCTCCCTTCGGGGACTTCCGGCGCCCGAAATGTCGCCCCTCGGCAACCACCCCGTGGGGAGCCCCGGTGCCCGAAATGTCGTCCCTCGGACAACCCCCTTGGGGACCCCCGGTGCCCGAAATGCCGTCCCTCGGCCAACCTCCTTGGGGACCCCAGAGACCCCCAGAGGACCCCCCCTAGGGACTCCACAAGGACCCACAGAGACCCCAGAGATTCCCAGACACTCCCAGGGACACCCAGGGACCCCCCAGGGACCCCCAGGGACCCCCAGGGACCCCCAGTTTCCCCCCAGAGACTCTCAGAGACCTCCAGGGACTCCCAGACACACGCCGAGACCCCCAGGGACACCCAGAGACCCCCAGACACCCGCCAGGGACCCTCAGATGCCCCCAGAGACCCCCAGAGATCCCCAAAGACCCCCAGACCCCTCCAGGGACCCCCAGACACCCTCAGAGACCCCCAGAGACCCCCAGGGACCCCCAGAGACCCTCCAGAAACCCCAAGAGACTCTCAGAGATCCCCCAGAGATTCCACAGGGACCCCCAAGGACCCCCTAGGGACCCCCACAGATCCCCAGAGACCCCCCCTGTGACCCCCAAAGAACTCCCCTGGGGATCTCCTGGGACCCCCCAGAAACCCCCAGACACCCCCAGAGACTCCCAGAGACCCCCCAGAAACCCTCAGACACCCCCAGAGACTCTCAGAGACCCCCAGCGACCCTCAGGGGCCCACCTTTGGACCCCAGAGGACCCCAGGGACCCACAGGAACCTCTCATAGATCCACCAGAGACCCCCATAGATCCCACAGAGACCTCCAGAGAACCCCAGAGACCACCAGAGATGCTCCAGAGACACCCCAGAGACCCCCACAGAGATCCCCGGTGCCCGAAATGTTGTCCCTCGGCAACCCCCTTGGGGATTCCCGGTGCCCAAAGTGTCGTCCCTCGGGGAACCCCCTTGGGGGAGCCCCGGCGCCCGAGGTGTCGCCCCTCGGCAACGCCCCCCTTCGGGGAGCCCCGGCGCCCGAAATGTCACCCCTTGGCAACCTCCCATTTGGGGACCCCCGGTGCCCGAGGTGTCGCCCCTGGGCAACCACCAGTTGGGGACCCGCGGTGCTTGAAATGTCGTCCCTCGGACAACCCCCTTGGGGACCCCCCGGTGCTCGAAATGTCGTCCCTCGGCCAAACTCCTTGGGGACCCCAGACACCCCCAGAGGACCCCCCCAGGGACTCCACAGGGACCCCCAGAGACCCCAGAGATTCCCAGACACTCTCAGGGACACCCAGGGACCCCCCAGGGACCCCCAGGACGCTACAGAGATCTCCCAGAGAACCCCCAGTTTCCCCCAGAGACCCCCCAGAGATGTCAGAGACCCCTAGACACCTCCAGACACCCCAGGGACCCCCCTAGACCTCCAGACACCCCTCAGGGACTCCCAGACGCCCCCACGGACCCCCAGGGCCCCCCCAGGGACCCCCCAGAGACCCCCAGAGACTCTCAGAGACCCCCCAGGGACCCCCAGAGAGCCCACTGGGACTCCCCAGGGACCCCCAGAGACTCCCCATAGATCACCAGGGACCGCCCAAGGACCCCCGCAGACCCCCAGACACCCCCAGAGACTCCCAGGGGTCCCCAGAAACTCCCAGAGATCGCTCACGGACCCGCAGAGACCCCTCGGGGACCCCCAGAGACTTCCAGACACCCCAGAGACTCCCAGAAACCCTCAGAGACCCCCCAGGGACCTCCAGAGACCCCAGAGACTCCAAGAGATCCCCAGAGACCCCCACGGAGACCCCCAGGGACCACCAGAAAGCCCCAGAGACCCCCCAGGGACTCCCAGACACCCGCCGAGACCCCCCAGGGACCCCCAGAGACCCTCAATAGATCACCAGGGACCGCCCAAGGATCACCACAGACCCCCAGACACCCCCAGAGACTCCCAGGGGCCCCCAGAAACTCCCAGAGACCCTTGAGGGACCCGCAGAGACCCCTGTGGGACCCCCAGAGACTTCCAGACACCCGCCAGGAACCCTCAGATGCCCCCAGAGACCCCCAGAGATCCCCAGAGACCCCCAGACCCCTCCAGGGACCCCCAGAGACCCCCAGAGACCCGCAGGGACCCCCAGGGACCCACAGAGACCCCCCAGAGACTCTCAGAGACCTCCAGGGACTCCCAGACACATGCCGAGACCCCCAGGGACACCCAGAGACCCCCAGACACCCGCCAGGGACCCTCAGATGCCCCCAGAGACCCCCAGAGATCCCCAGAGACCCCCAGACCCCTCCAGAGACCCCAGACACCCTCAGAGACCCCCAGAGACCCCCAGGGACCCCCAGAGACCCTCCAGAGACCCCGAGAGACTCTCAGAGATCCCCCAGAGATTCCACAGGGACCCCCAAGGACCCCCTAGGGACCCCCACAGATCCCCAGAGACCCCCCCTGTGACCCCCAAAGAACTTCCCTGGGGATCTCCTGGGACCCCCAGAAACCCCCAGACACCCCCAGAGACTCCCAGAGACCCCCCAGGGACCCTCAGACACCCCCAGAGACTCCCAGAGACCCCCAGAGACCCTCAGGGACCCACCTTTGGACCCCCAGAGGAGCCCAGGGACCCACAGGAACCTCTCATAGATCCACCAGAGACCCCCATAGATCCCACAGAGACCTCCAGAGAACCCCAGAGACCACCAGAGATGCTCCAGAGACACCCCAGAGACCCCCACAGAGATCCCCGGTGCCCGAAATGTCGTCCCTCGGGGAACCCCCTTGGGGACCACCGGTGCCCGAAATGTCGTCCCTCGGGGAACCCCCTTGGGGAGCCCCGGCGCCCGAAATGTCGCCCCTCGGCAACCACCCCGTGGGGAGCCCCGGTGCCCGAAATGTCGTCCCTCGGACAACCCCCTTGGGGATCCCCGGTGCCCAAAGTGTCGTCCCTCGGGGAACCCCCTTGGGGGAGCCCCGGCGCCCGAGGTGTCGCCCCTCGGCAACGCCCCCCTTCGGGGAGCCCCGGCGCCCGAAATGTCACCCCTTGGCAACCTCCCATTTGGGGACCCCCGGTGCCCGAGGTGTCGCCCCTGGGCAACCACCAGTTGGGGACCCGCGGTGCTTGAAATGTCGTCCCTCGGACAACCCCCTTGGGGACCCCCGGTGCTCGAAATGTCGTCCCTCGGCCAACCTCCTTGGGGACCCAAGAGACACCCAGAGGACCCCCCTAGGGACTCCACAGGGACCCCCAGAGACCCCAGAGATTCCCAGACACTCCCAGGGACACCCAGGGACCCCCCAGGGACCCCCAGGACGCTACAGAGATCTCCCAGAGAACCCCCAGTTTCCCCTAGAGACCCCCCAGAGACTGTCAGAGACCCCCAGACACCCCCAGACACCCCAGGGACCCCCCTAGACCTCCAGACACCCCCCAGGGACTCCCAGACGCCCCCACGGACCCCCAGGGCCCCCCCAAGGACCCCCAGGAGACCCCCAGAGACTCTCAGAGACCCCCCAGGGACCCCCAGAGAGCCCACTGGGACTCCCCAGGGACCCCCAGAGACTCCCCATAGATCACCAGGGACCGCCCAAGGACCCCCCAGAAACCCCCAGACACCCCCAGAGACTCCCAGAGACCCCCCAGAAACCCTCAGACACCCCCAGAGACTCTCAGAGACCCCCAGCGACCCTCAGGGGCCCACCTTTGGACCCCAGAGGACCCCAGGGACCCACAGGAACCTCTCATAGATCCACCAGAGACCCCCATAGATCCCACAGAGACCTCCAGAGAACCCCAGAGACCACCAGAGATGCTCCAGAGACACCCCAGAGACCCCCACAGAGATCCCCGGTGCCCGAAATGTTGTCCCTCGGCAACCCCCTTGGGGATCCCCGGTGCCCAAAGTGTCGTCCCTCGGGGAACCCCCTTGGGGGAGCCCCGGCGCCCGAGGTGTCGCCCCTCGGCAACGCCCCCCTTCGGGGAGCCCCGGCGCCCGAAATGTCACCCCTTGGCAACCTCCCATTTGGGGACCCCCGGTGCCCGAGGTGTCGCCCCTGGGCAACCACCACTTGGGGACCCGCGGTGCTTGAAATGTCGTCCCTCGGACAACCCCCTTGGGGACCCCCGGTGCTCGAAATGTCGTCCCTCGGCCAAACTCCTTGGGGACCCAAGAGACACCCAGAGGACCCCCCCAGGGACTCTACAGGGACCCCCAGAGACCCCAGAGATTCCCAGACACTCTCAGGGACACCCAGGGACCCCCCAGGGACCCCCAGGACGCTACAGAGATCTCCCAGAGAACCCCCAGTTTCCCCCAGAGACCCCCCAGAGATGTCAGAGACCCCCAGACACCCCCAGACACCCCAGGGACCCCCCTAGACCTCCAGACACCCCTCAGGGACTCCCAGACGCCCCCACGGACCCCCAGGGCCCCCCCAGGGACCCCCCAGAGACCCCCAGAGACTCTCAGAGACCCCCCAGGGACCCCCAGAGAGCCCACTGGGACTCCCCAGGGACCCCCAGAGACTCCCCATAGATCACCAGGGACCGCCCAAGGACCCCCGCAGACCCCCAGACACCCCCAGAGACTCCCAGGGGTCCCCAGAAACTCCCAGAGATCGCTCACGGACCCGCAGAGACCCCTCGGGGACCCCCAGAGACTTCCAGACACCCCAGAGACTCCCAGAAACCCTCAGAGACCCCCCAGGGACCTCCAGAGACCCCAGAGACTCCAAGAGATCCCCAGAGACCCCCACGGAGACCCCCAGGGACCACCAGAAAGCCCCAGAGACCCCCCAGAGACCCCCCAGGGACCACCAGAGACCCCCCAGAGATTCTCAGAGACCTCCAGGGACTCCCAGACACCCGCCGAGACCCCCCAGGGACCCCCAGAGACCCTCAATAGATCACCAGGGACCGCCCAAGGATCCCCACAGACCCCCAGACACCCCCAGAGACTCCCAGGGGCCCCCAGAAACTCCCAGAGACCCTTGAGGGACCCGCAGAGACCCCTGTGGGACCCCCAGAGACTTCCAGACACCCGCCAGGAACCCTCAGATGCCCCCAGAGACCCCCAGAGATCCCCAGAGACCCCCAGACCCCTCCAGGGACCCCCAGAGACCCCCAGAGACCCGCAGGGACCCCCAGGGACCCACAGAGACCCCCAGAGACTCTCAGAGACCTCCAGGGACTCCCAGACACATGCCGAGACCCCCAGGGACACCCAGAGACCCCCAGACACCCGCCAGGGACCCTCAGATGCCCCCAGAGACCCCCAGAGATCCCCAGAGACCCCCAGACCCCTCCAGAGACCCCCAGACACCCTCAGAGACCCCCAGAGACCCCCAGGGACCCCCAGAGACCCTCCAGAGACCCCGAGAGACTCTCAGAGATCCCCCAGAGATTCCACAGAGACCCCCAAGGACCCCCTAGGGACCCCCACAGATCCCCAGAGACCCCCCCTGTGACCCCCAAAGAACTCCCCTGGGGATCTCCTGGGACCCCCAGAAACCCCCAGACACCCCCAGAGACTCCCAGAGACCCCCCAGGGACCCTCAGACACCCCCAGAGACTCCCAGAGACCCCCAGAGACCCTCAGGGACCCACCTTTGGACCCCCAGAGGAGCCCAGGGACCCACAGGAACCTCTCATAGATCCACCAGAGACCCCCATAGATCCCACAGAGACCTCCAGAGAACCCCAGAGACCACCAGAGATGCTCCAGAGACACCCCAGAGACCCCCACAGAGATCCCCGGTGCCCGAAATGTCGTCCCTCGGGGAACCCCCTTGGGGACCCCCGGTGCCCGAAATGTCGTCCCTCGGGGAACCCCCTTGGGGAGCCCCGGCGCCCGAGGTGTCGCCCCTCGGCAGCCCCTCCCTTCGAGAACTTCCGGCGCCCGAAATGTCGCCCCTCGGCAACCACCCCGTGGGGAGCCCCGGTGCCCGAAATGTCGTCCCTCGGACAACCCCCTTGGGGATCCCCGGTGCCCAAAGTGTCGTCCCTCGGGGAACCCCCTTGGGGGAGCCCCGGCGCCCGAGGTGTCGCCCCTCGGCAACGCCCCCCTTCGGGGAGCCCCGGCGCCCGAAATGTCACCCCTTGGCAACCTCCCATTTGGGGACCCCCGGTGCCCGAGGTGTCGCCCCTGGGCAACCACCAGTTGGGGACCCGCGGTGCTTGAAATGTCGTCCCTCGGACAACCCCCTTGGGGACCCCCGGTGCTCGAAATGTCGTCCCTCGGCCAACCTCCTTGGGGACCCAAGAGACACCCAGAGGACCCCCCTAGGGACTCCACAGGGACCCCCAGAGACCCCAGAGATTCCCAGACACTCCCAGGGACACCCAGGGACCCCCCAGGGACCCCCAGGACGCTACAGAGATCTCCCAGAGAACCCCCAGTTTCCCCTAGAGACCCCCCAGAGACTGTCAGAGACCCCCAGACACCCCCAGACACCCCAGGGACCCCCCTAGACCTCCAGACACCCCCCAGGGACTCCCAGACGCCCCCACGGACCCCCAGGGCCCCCCCAAGGACCCCCAGGAGACCCCCAGAGACTCTCAGAGACCCCCCAGGGACCCCCAGAGAGCCCACTGGGACTCCCCAGGGACCCCCAGAGACTCCCCATAGATCACCAGGGACCGCCCAAGGACCCCCGCAGACCCCCAGACACCCCCAGAGACACCCAGGGGCCCCCAGAAACTCCCAGAGATCGCTCAGGGACCCACAGAGACCCCTCGGGGACCCCCAGAGACTTCCAGACACCCCAGAGACTCCCAGAAACCCTCAGAGACCCCCCAGGGACCTCCAGAGACCCCAGAGACTCCAAGAGATCCCCAGAGACCCCCACGGAGACCCCCAGGGACCACCAGAAAGCCCCAGAGACCCCCCAGAGACCCCCCAGGGACCACCAGAGACCCCCCAGAGATTCTCAGAGACCTCCAGGGACTCCCAGACACCCGCCGAGACCCCCCAGGAACCCCCAGAGACCCTCAATAGATCACCAGGGACCGCCCAAGGACCCCCACAGACCCCCAGACACCCCCAGAGACTCCCAGGGGCCCCCAGAAACTCCCAGAGACCCTTGAGGGACCCGCAGAGACCCCTGAGGGACCCCCAGAGACTTCCAGACACCCGCCAGGAACCCTCAGATGCCCCCAGAGACCCCCAGAGATCCCCAGAGACCCCCAGACCCCTCCAGGGACCCCCAGAGACCCCCAGAGACCCGCAGGGACCCCCAGGGACCCCCAGAGACCCCCCAGAGACTCTCAGAGACCTCCAGGGACTCCCAGACATACGCCGAGACCCCCAGGGACATCCAGAGACTCCCAGACACCCGCCAGGGACCCTCAGATGCCCCCAGAGACCCCCAGAGATCCCCAGAGACCCCCAGACCCCTCCAGACACCCCCAGACACCCTCAGAGACCCCCAGAGACCCCCAGGGACCCCCAGAGACCCTCCAGAGACCCCCAGAGATTCTCAGAGATCCCCCAGAGATTCCACAGGGACCCCCAAGGACCCCCTAGGGACCCCCACAGATCCCCAGAGACCCCCCCTGTGACCCCCAAAGAACTCCCCTGGGGATCTCCTGGGACCCCCAGAAACCCCCAGACACCCCCAGAGACTCCCAGAGACCCCCCAGGGACCCTCAGACACCCCCAGAGACTCCCAGAGACCCCCAGAGACCCTCAGGGACCCACCTTGGGACCCCCAGAGGACCCCAGGGACCCACAGGAACCTCTCATAGATCCACCAGAGACCCCCATAGATCCCACAGAGACCTCCAGAGAACCCCAGAGACCACCAGAGATGCTCCAGAGACACCCCAGAGACCCCCACAGAGATCCCCGGTGCCCGAAATGTCGTCCCTCGGGGAACCCCCTTGGGGACCCCCGGTGCCCGAAATGTCGTCCCTCGGGGAACCCCCTTGGGGAGCCCCGGCGCCCGAGGTGTCGCCCCTCGGCAACGCCCCCCTTCGGGGAGCCCCGGCGCCCGAAATGTCACCCCTTGGCAACCTCCCATTTGGGGACCCCCGGTGCCCGAGGTGTCGCCCCTGGGCAACCACCAGTTGGGGACCCGCGGTGCTTGAAATGTCGTCCCTCGGACAACCCCCTTGGGGACCCCCGGTGCTCGAAATGTCGTCCCTCGGCCAACCTCCTTGGGGACCCAAGAGACACCCAGAGGACCCCCCTAGGGACTCCACAGGGACCCCCAGAGACCCCAGAGATTCCCAGACACTCCCAGGGACACCCAGGGACCCCCCAGGGACCCCCAGGACGCTACAGAGATCTCCCAGAGAACCCCCAGTTTCCCCTAGAGACCCCCCAGAGACTGTCAGAGACCCCCAGACACCCCCAGACACCCCAGGGACCCCCCTAGACCTCCAGACACCCCCCAGGGACTCCCAGACGCCCCCACGGACCCCCAGGGCCCCCCCAAGGACCCCCAGGAGACCCCCAGAGACTCTCAGAGACCCCCCAGGGACCCCCAGAGAGCCCACTGGGACTCCCCAGGGACCCCCAGAGACTCCCCATAGATCACCAGGGACCGCCCAAGGACCCCCGCAGACCCCCAGACACCCCCAGAGACACCCAGGGGCCCCCAGAAACTCCCAGAGATCGCTCAGGGACCCACAGAGACCCCTCGGGGACCCCCAGAGACTTCCAGACACCCCAGAGACTCCCAGAAACCCTCAGAGACCCCCCAGGGACCTCCAGAGACCCCAGAGACTCCAAGAGATCCCCAGAGACCCCCACGGAGACCCCCAGGGACCACCAGAAAGCCCCAGAGACCCCCCAGAGACCCCCCAGGGACCACCAGAGACCCCCCAGAGATTCTCAGAGACCTCCAGGGACTCCCAGACACCCGCCGAGACCCCCCAGGAACCCCCAGAGACCCTCAATAGATCACCAGGGACCGCCCAAGGACCCCCACAGACCCCCAGACACCCCCAGAGACTCCCAGGGGCCCCCAGAAACTCCCAGAGACCCTTGAGGGACCCGCAGAGACCCCTGAGGGACCCCCAGAGACTTCCAGACACCCGCCAGGAACCCTCAGATGCCCCCAGAGACCCCCAGAGATCCCCAGAGACCCCCAGACCCCTCCAGGGACCCCCAGAGACCCCCAGAGACCCGCAGGGACCCCCAGGGACCCCCAGAGACCCCCCAGAGACTCTCAGAGACCTCCAGGGACTCCCAGACATACGCCGAGACCCCCAGGGACATCCAGAGACTCCCAGACACCCGCCAGGGACCCTCAGATGCCCCCAGAGACCCCCAGAGATCCCCAGAGACCCCCAGACCCCTCCAGACACCCCCAGACACCCTCAGAGACCCCCAGAGACCCCCAGGGACCCCCAGAGACCCTCCAGAGACCCCCAGAGATTCTCAGAGATCCCCCAGAGATTCCACAGGGACCCCCAAGGACCCCCTAGGGACCCCCACAGATCCCCAGAGACCCCCCCTGTGACCCCCAAAGAACTCCCCTGGGGATCTCCTGGGACCCCCAGAAACCCCCAGACACCCCCAGAGACTCCCAGAGACCCCCCAGGGACCCTCAGACACCCCCAGAGACTCCCAGAGACCCCCAGAGACCCTCAGGGACCCACCTTGGGACCCCCAGAGGACCCCAGGGACCCACAGGAACCTCTCATAGATCCACCAGAGACCCCCATAGATCCCACAGAGACCTCCAGAGAACCCCAGAGACCACCAGAGATGCTCCAGAGACACCCCAGAGACCCCCACAGAGATCCCCGGTGCCCGAAATGTCGTCCCTCGGGGAACCCCCTTGGGGACCCCCGGTGCCCGAAATGTCGTCCCTCGGGGAACCCCCTTGGGGAGCCCCGGCGCCCGAGGTGTCGCCCCTCGGCAACGCCCCCCTTCGGGGAGCCCCGGCGCCCGAAATGTCACCCCTTGGCAACCTCCCATTTGGGGACCCCCGGTGCCCGAGGTGTCGCCCCTGGGCAACCACCAGTTGGGGACCCGCGGTGCTTGAAATGTCGTCCCTCGGACAACCCCCTTGGGGACCCCCGGTGCTCGAAATGTCGTCCCTCGGCCAAACTCCTTGGGGACCCAAGAGACACCCAGAGGACCCCCCCAGGGACTCTACAGGGACCCCCAGAGACCCCAGAGATTCCCAGACACTCTCAGGGACACCCAGGGACCCCCCAGGGACCCCCAGGACGCTACAGAGATCTCCCAGAGAACCCCCAGTTTCCCCCAGAGACCCCCCAGAGATGTCAGAGACCCCCAGACACCCCCAGACACCCCAGGGACCCCCCTAGACCTCCAGACACCCCTCAGGGACTCCCAGACGCCCCCACGGACCCCCAGGGCCCCCCCAGGGACCCCCCCAGAGACCCCCAGAGACTCTCAGAGACCCCCCAGGGACCCCCAGAGAGCCCACTGGGACTCCCCAGGGACCCCCAGAGACTCCCCATAGATCACCAGGGACCGCCCAAGGACCCCCGCAGACCCCCAGACACCCCCAGAGACTCCCAGGGGTCCCCAGAAACTCCCAGAGATCGCTCACGGACCCGCAGAGACCCCTCGGGGACCCCCAGAGACTTCCAGACACCCCAGAGACTCCCAGAAACCCTCAGAGACCCCCCAGGGACCTCCAGAGACCCCAGAGACTCCAAGAGATCCCCAGAGACCCCCACGGAGACCCCCAGGGACCACCAGAAAGCCCCAGAGACCCCCCAGGGACCACCAGAGACCCCCCAGAGATTCTCAGAGACCTCCAGGGACTCCCAGACACCCGCCGAGACCCCCCAGGGACCCCCAGAGACCCTCAATAGATCACCAGGGACCGCCCAAGGATCCCCACAGACCCCCAGACACCCCCAGAGACTCCCAGGGGCCCCCAGAAACTCCCAGAGACCCTTGAGGGACCCGCAGAGACCCCTGTGGGACCCCCAGAGACTTCCAGACACCCGCCAGGAACCCTCAGATGCCCCCAGAGACCCCCAGAGATCCCCAGAGACCCCCAGACCCCTCCAGGGACCCCCAGAGACCCCCAGAGACCCGCAGGGACCCCCAGGGACCCACAGAGACCCCCCAGAGACTCTCAGAGACCTCCAGGGACTCCCAGACACATGCCGAGACCCCCAGGGACACCCAGAGACCCCCAGACACCCGCCAGGGACCCTCAGATGCCCCTAGAGACCCCCAGAGATCCCCAGAGATCCCCAGACCCCTCCAGAGACCCCCAGACACCCTCAGAGACCCCCAGAGACCCCCAGGGACCCCCAGAGACCCTCCAGAGACCCCGAGAGACTCTCAGAGATCCCCCAGAGATTCCACAGGGACCCCCAAGGACCCCCTAGGGACCCCCACAGATCCCCAGAGACCCCCCCTGTGACCCCCAAAGAACTCCCCTGGGGATCTCCTGGGACCCCCAGAAACCCCCAGACACCCCCAGAGACTCCCAGAGACCCCCCAGGGACCCTCAGACACCCCCAGAGACTCCCAGAGACCCCCAGAGACCCTCAGGGACCCACCTTTGGACCCCCAGAGGAGCCCAGGGACCCACAGGAACCTCTCATAGATCCACCAGAGACCCCCATAGATCCCACAGAGACCTCCAGAGAACCCCAGAGACCACCAGAGATGCTCCAGAGACACCCCAGAGACCCCCACAGAGATCCCCGGTGCCCGAAATGTCGTCCCTCGGGGAACCCCCTTGGGGACCCCCGGTGCCCGAAATGTCGTCCCTCGGGGAACCCCCTTGGGGAGCCCCGGCGCCCGAGGTGTCGCCCCTCGGCAGCCCCTCCCTTCGAGAACTTCCGGCGCCCGAAATGTCGCCCCTCGGCAACCACCCCGTGGGGAGCCCCGGTGCCCGAAATGTCGTCCCTCGGACAACCCCCTTGGGGATCCCCGGTGCCCAAAGTGTCGTCCCTCGGGGAACCCCCTTGGGGGAGCCCCGGCGCCCGAGGTGTCGCCCCTCGGCAACGCCCCCCTTCGGGGAGCCCCGGCGCCCGAAATGTCACCCCTTGGCAACCTCCCATTTGGGGACCCCCGGTGCCCGAGGTGTCGCCCCTGGGCAACCACCAGTTGGGGACCCGCGGTGCTTGAAATGTCGTCCCTCGGACAACCCCCTTGGGGACCCCCCGGTGCTCGAAATGTCGTCCCTCGGCCAACCTCCTTGGGGACCCAAGAGACACCCAGAGGACCCCCCTAGGGACTCCACAGGGACCCCCAGAGACCCCAGAGATTCCCAGACACTCCCAGGGACACCCAGGGACCCCCCAGGGACCCCCAGGACGCTACAGAGATCTCCCAGAGAACCCCCAGTTTCCCCTAGAGACCCCCCAGAGACTGTCAGAGACCCCCAGACACCCCCAGACACCCCAGGGACCCCCCTAGACCTCCAGACACCCCCCAGGGACTCCCAGACGCCCCCACGGACCCCCAGGGCCCCCCCAAGGACCCCCCAGAGACCCCCAGAGACTCTCAGAGACCCCCCAGGGACCCCCAGAGAGCCCACTGGGACTCCCCACGGACCCCCAGAGACTCCCCATAGATCACCAGGGACCGCCCAAGGACCCCCGCAGACCCCCAGACACCCCCAGAGACTCCCAGGGGCCCCCAGAAACTCCCAGAGATCGCTCAGGGACCCGCAGAGACCCCTCGGGGACCCCCAGAGACTTCCAGACACCCCAGAGACTCCCAGAAACCCTCAGAGACCCCCCAGGGACCTCCAGAGACCCCAGAGACTCCAAGAGATCCCCAGAGACCCCCACGGAGACCCCCAGGGACCACCAGAAAGCCCCAGAGACCCCCCAGGGACCACCAGAGACCCCCCAGAGATTCTCAGAGACCTCCAGGGACTCCCAGACACCCGCCGAGACCCCCCAGGGACCCCCAGAGACCCTCAATAGATCACCAGGGACCGCCCAAGGACCCCCACAGACCCCCAGACACCCCCAGAGACTCCCAGGGGCCCCCAGAAACTCCCAGAGACCCTTGAGGGACCCGCAGAGACCCCTGTGGGACCCCCAGAGACTTCCAGACACCCGCCAGGAACCCTCAGATGCCCCCAGAGACCCCCAGAGATCCCCAGAGACCCCCAGACCCCTCCAGGGACCCCCAGAGACCCCCAGAGACCCGCAGGGACCCCCAGGGACCCACAGAGACCCCCCAGAGACTCTCAGAGACCTCCAGGGACTCCCAGACACATGCCGAGACCCCCAGGGACACCCAGAGACCCGCAGACACCCGCCAGGGACCCTCAGATGCCCCCAGAGACCCCCAGAGATCCCCAGAGACCCCCAGACCCCTCCAGAGACCCCCAGACACCCTCAGAGACCCCCAGAGACCCCCAGGGACCCCCAGAGACCCTCCAGAGACCCCCAGAGATTCTCAGAGATCCCCCAGAGATTCCACAGGGACCCCCAAGGACCCCCTAGGGACCCCCACAGATCCCCAGAGACCCCCCCTGTGACCCCCAAAGAACTCCCCTG
The DNA here is from genome assembly GCF_047495875.1 of Pithys albifrons albifrons. Taxonomy (NCBI): domain Eukaryota; kingdom Metazoa; phylum Chordata; class Aves; order Passeriformes; family Thamnophilidae; genus Pithys; species Pithys albifrons. Next base: position 22,292,315 of record NC_092469.1, read on the forward strand.
GGGATCTCCTGGGACCCCCAGAAACCCCCAGACACCCCCAGAGACTCCCAGAGACCCCCCAGGGACCCTCAGACACCCCCAGAGACTCCCAGAGACCCCCAGAGACCCTCAGGGACCCACCTTGGGACCCCCAGAGGAGCCCAGGGACCCACAGGAACCTCTCATAGATCCACCAGAGACCCCCATAGATCCCACAGAGACCTCCAGAGAACCCCAGAGACCACCAGAGATGCTCCAGAGACACCCCAGAGACCCCCACAGAGATCCCCGGTGCCCGAAATGTCGTCCCTCGGGGAACCCCCTTGGGGACCCCCGGTGCCCGAAATGTCGTCCCTCGGGGAACCCCCTTGGGGAGCCCCGGCGCCCGAGGTGTCGCCCCTCGGCAACGCCCCCCTTCGGGGAGCCCCGGCGCCCGAAATGTCACCCCTTGGCAACCTCCCATTTGGGGACCCCCGGTGCCCGAGGTGTCGCCCCTGGGCAACCACCAGTTGGGGACCCGCGGTGCTTGAAATGTCGTCCCTCGGACAACCCCCTTGGGGACCCCCGGTGCTCGAAATGTCGTCCCTCGGCCAAACTCCTTGGGGACCCAAGAGACACCCAGAGGACCCCCCCAGGGACTCTACAGGGACCCCCAGAGACCCCAGAGATTCCCAGACACTCTCAGGGACACCCAGGGACCCCCCAGGGACCCCCAGGACGCTACAGAGATCTCCCAGAGAACCCCCAGTTTCCCCCAGAGACCCCCCAGAGATGTCAGAGACCCCCAGACACCCCCAGACACCCCAGGGACCCCCCTAGACCTCCAGACACCCCTCAGGGACTCCCAGACGCCCCCACGGACCCCCAGGGCCCCCCCAGGGACCCCCCAGAGACCCCCAGAGACTCTCAGAGACCCCCCAGGGACCCCCAGAGAGCCCACTGGGACTCCCCAGGGACCCCCAGAGACTCCCCATAGATCACCAGGGACCGCCCAAGGACCCCCGCAGACCCCCAGACACCCCCAGAGACTCCCAGGGGTCCCCAGAAACTCCCAGAGATCGCTCAGGGACCCGCAGAGACCCCTCGGGGACCCCCAGAGACTTCCAGACACCCCAGAGACTCCCAGAAACCCTCAGAGACCCCCCAGGGACCTCCAGAGACCCCAGAGACTCCAAGAGATCCCCAGAGACCCCCACGGAGACCCCCAGGGACCACCAGAAAGCCCCAGAGACCCCCCAGGGACCACCAGAGACCCCCCGGAGATTCTCAGAGACCTCCAGGGACTCCCAGACACCCGCCGAGACCCCCCAGGGACCCCCAGAGACCCTCAATAGATCACCAGGGACCGCCCAAGGATCCCCACAGACCCCCAGACACCCCCAGAGACTCCCAGGGGCCCCCAGAAACTCCCAGAGACCCTTGAGGGACCCGCAGAGACCCCTGTGGGACCCCCAGAGACTTCCAGACACCCGCCAGGAACCCTCAGATGCCCCCAGAGACCCCCAGAGATCCCCAGAGACCCCCAGACCCCTCCAGGGACCCCCAGAGACCCCCAGAGACCCGCAGGGACCCCCAGGGACCCCCAGAGACCCCCCAGAGACTCTCAGAGACCTCCAGGGACTCCCAGACACATGCCGAGACCCCCAGGGACACCCAGAGACCCCCAGACACCCGCCAGGGACCCTCAGATGCCCCTAGAGACCCCCAGAGATCCCCAGAGATCCCCAGACCCCTCCAGAGACCCCCAGACACCCTCAGAGACCCCCAGAGACCCCCAGGGACCCCCAGAGACCCTCCAGAGACCCCGAGAGACTCTCAGAGATCCCCCAGAGATTCCACAGGGACCCCCAAGGACCCCCTAGGGACCCCCACAGATCCCCAGAGACCCCCCCTGTGACCCCCAAAGAACTCCCCTGGGGATCTCCTGGGACCCCCAGAAACCCCCAGACACCCCCAGAGACTCCCAGAGACCCCCCAGGGACCCTCAGACACCCCCAGAGACTCCCAGAGACCCCCAGAGACCCTCAGGGACCCACCTTTGGACCCCCAGAGGAGCCCAGGGACCCACAGGAACCTCTCATAGATCCACCAGAGACCCCCATAGATCCCACAGAGACCTCCAGAGAACCCCAGAGACCACCAGAGATGCTCCAGAGACACCCCAGAGACCCCCACAGAGATCCCCGGTGCCCGAAATGTCGTCCCTCGGGGAACCCCCTTGGGGACCACCGGTGCCCGAAATGTCGTCCCTCGGGGAACCCCCTTGGGGAGCCCCGGCGCCCGAGGTGTCGCCCCTCGGCAGCCCCTCCCTTCGAGAACTTCCGGCGCCCGAAATGTCGCCCCTCGGCAACCACCCCGTGGGGAGCCCCGGTGCCCGAAATGTCGTCCCTCGGACAACCCCCTTGGGGATCCCCGGTGCCCAAAGTGTCGTCCCTCGGGGAACCCCCTTGGGGGAGCCCCGGCGCCCGAGGTGTCGCCCCTCGGCAACGCCCCCCTTCGGGGAGCCCCGGCGCCCGAAATGTCACCCCTTGGCAACCTCCCATTTGGGGACCCCCGGTGCCCGAGGTGTCGCCCCTGGGCAACCACCAGTTGGGGACCCGCGGTGCTTGAAATGTCGTCCCTCGGACAACCCCCTTGGGGACCCCCGGTGCTCGAAATGTCGTCCCTCGGCCAACCTCCTTGGGGACCCAAGAGACACCCAGAGGACCCCCCTAGGGACTCCACAGGGACCCCCAGAGACCCCAGAGATTCCCAGACACTCCCAGGGACACCCAGGGACCCCCCAGGGACCCCCAGGACGCTACAGAGATCTCCCAGAGAACCCCCAGTTTCCCCTAGAGACCCCCCAGAGACTGTCAGAGACCCCCAGACACCCCCAGACACCCCAGGGACCCCCCTAGACCTCCAGACACCCCCCAGGGACTCCCAGACGCCCCCACGGACCCCCAGGGCCCCCCCAAGGACCCCCAGGAGACCCCCAGAGACTCTCAGAGACCCCCCAGGGACCCCCAGAGAGCCCACTGGGACTCCCCAGGGACCCCCAGAGACTCCCCATAGATCACCAGGGACCGCCCAAGGACCCCCGCAGACCCCCAGACACCCCCAGAGACACCCAGGGGCCCCCAGAAACTCCCAGAGATCGCTCAGGGACCCACAGAGACCCCTCGGGGACCCCCAGAGACTTCCAGACACCCCAGAGACTCCCAGAAACCCTCAGAGACCCCCCAGGGACCTCCAGAGACCCCAGAGACTCCAAGAGATCCCCAGAGACCCCCACGGAGACCCCCAGGGACCACCAGAAAGCCCCAGAGACCCCCCAGAGACCCCCCAGGGACCACCAGAGACCCCCCAGAGATTCTCAGAGACCTCCAGGGACTCCCAGACACCCGCCGAGACCCCCCAGGAACCCCCAGAGACCCTCAATAGATCACCAGGGACCGCCCAAGGACCCCCACAGACCCCCAGACACCCCCAGAGACTCCCAGGGGCCCCCAGAAACTCCCAGAGACCCTTGAGGGACCCGCAGAGACCCCTGTGGGACCCCCAGAGACTTCCAGACACCCGCCAGGAACCCTCAGATGCCCCCAGAGACCCCCAGAGATCCCCAGAGACCCCCAGACCCCTCCAGGGACCCCCAGAGACCCCCAGAGACCCGCAGGGACCCCCAGGGACCCACAGAGACCCCCCAGAGACTCTCAGAGACCTCCAGGGACTCCCAGACACATGCCGAGACCCCCAGGGACACCCAGAGACCCGCAGACACCCGCCAGGGACCCTCAGATGCCCCCAGAGACCCCCAGAGATCCCCAGAGACCCCCAGACCCCTCCAGAGACCCCCAGACACCCTCAGAGACCCCCAGAGACCCCCAGGGACCCCCAGAGACCCTCCAGAGACCCCGAGAGACTCTCAGAGATCCCCCAGAGATTCCACAGGGACCCCCAAGGACCCCCTAGGGACCCCCACAGATCCCCAGAGACCCCCCCTGTGACCCCCAAAGAACTCCCCTGGGGATCTCCTGGGACCCCCCAGAAGCCCCCAGACACCCCCAGAGACTCCCAGACACCCCCCAGGGACCCTCAGACAACCCCAGAGACTCCCAGAGACCCCCAGACACCCCCAGAGACTCTCAGAGATCCCCCAGGGACCCATAGGAACCCCTCAAAGATCCACCAGAGACCCCCCAGGGACCCCCAAAGAATTCCCCTGGGGATCCCCTCGGACCCCCCAGAAATCCCCAGACACCCCCAGAGACTCCCAGAGACCCCCCAGGGACCCTCAGACACCCCCAGAGACTCCCAGAGACCCCCAGAGACCCCCACAGAGATCCCCGGTGCCCGAAATGTCGTCCCTCGGGGAACCCCCTTGGGGACCACCGGTGCCCGAAATGTCGTCCGTCGGGGAACCCCCTTGGGGAGCCCCGGCACCCGAGGTGTCGCCCCTCGGCAGCCCCTCCCTTCGGGGACTTCCGGCGCCCGAAATGTCGCCCCTCGGCAACCACCCCGTGGGGAGCCCCGGTGCCCGAAATGTCGTCCCTCGGACAACCCCCTTGGGGACCCCAGAGACCCCCAGAGGACCCCCCCAGGGACTCCACAGGGACCCCCAGAGACCCCAGAGATTCCCAGACACTCCCAGGGACACCCAGGGACCCCCCAGGGACCCCCCAGGACGCTACAGAGATCTCCCAGAGAACCCCCAGTTTCCCCCAGAGACCCCCCAGAGACTGTCAGAGACCCCCAGACACCCCCAGACACCCCAGGGACCCCCCTAGACCTCCAGACACCCCCCAGGGACTCCCAGATGCCCCCACGGACCCCCAGGGCCCTCCCAAGGACCCCCCAGAGACCCCCAGAGACTCTCAGAGACCCCCCAGGGACCCCCAGAGAGCCCACTGGGACTCCCCAGGGACCCCCAGAGACTCCCCATAGATCACCAGGGACCGCCCAAGGACCCCCGCAGACCCCCAGACACCCCCAGAGACTCCCAGGGGCCCCCAGAAACTCTCAGAGATCGCTCAGGGACCCGCAGAGACCCCTCGGGGACCCCCAGAGACTTCCAGACACCCCAGAGACTCCCAGAAACCCTCAGAGACCCCCCAGGGACCTCCAGAGACCCCAGAGACTCCAAGAGACCCCCAGAGACCCCCAGGGAGACCCCCAGGGACCACCAGAAAGCCCCAGAGACCCCCCAGAGACCCCCCAGGGACCACCAGAGACCCCCCCAGAGATTCTCAGAGACCTCCAAGGACTCCCAGACACCCGACGAGACCCCCCAGGGACCCCCAGAGACCCTCCATAGATCACCAGGGACCGCCCAAGGACCCCCACAGACCCCCAGACACCCCCAGAGACACCCAGGGGCCCCCAGAAACTCCCAGAGACCCCTCAGGGACCCACAGAGACCCCTGAGGGACCCCCAGAAACTTCCAGACACCCGCCAGGAACCCTCAGATGCCCCCAGAGAGCCCCAGAGATCCCCAGAGACCCCCAGACCCCTCCAGGGACCCCCAGACACCCCCAGAGACCCGCAAGGACCCCCAGGGACCCCCAGAGACCCCCCAGAGACTCTCAGAGACCTCCAGCGACTCCCAGTCACACGCCGAGACCTCCCAGGGACCCCCAGAGACCCCCAGACACCCGCCAGGGACCCTCAGATGCCCCCAGAGATCCCCAGAGATCCCCAGACCCCTCCAAGGACCCCCAGACACCCTCAGAGAACCCCAGAGACCCCCACAGACCCCCAGAGACTCTCAGAGATCCCCCAGAGACCCCACAGGGACCCCCAAGGACCCCCTAGGGACCCCCACAGATCCCCAGAGACCCCCCCTGTGACCCCCAAAGAACTCCCCTGGGGATCTCCTGGGACCCCCCAGAAATCCCCAGACACCCCCAGAGACTCCCAGAGACCCCCCAGGGACCCTCAGACACCCCCAGAGACTCATAGAGACCCCCAAAGAACCCCAGAGACTCTCAGAGATCCCCCAGGGACCCAGAGGAACCCCTCAAAGATCCACCAGAGACCCCCCAGGGACCCCCAAAGAACTCCCCTGGGGATCCCCTCGGACCCCCCAGAAATCCCCAGACACCCCCAGAGACTCCCAGAGACCTCCCAGGGACCCTCAGACACCCCCAGAGACTCCCAGAGACCCCCAGACACCCTCAGGGACCCACCTTTGGACCCCCAGAGGAGCCCAGGGACCCACAGGAACCTCTCATAGATCCACCAGAGACCCCGATAGATCCCACAGAGACCTCCAGAGAACCCCAGAGACCACCAGAGATGCTCCAGAGACACCCCAGAGACCCCCACAGAGATCCCCGGTGCCCGAAATGTCGTCCCTCGGGGAACCCCCTTGGGAACCCCCGGTGCCCGAAATGTCGTCCCTCGGGGAACCCCCTTGGGGAGCCCCGGCGCCCGAGGTGTCGCCCCTCGGCAACGCCCCCCTTCGGGGACTTCCGGCGCCCGAAATGTCGCCCCTCGGCAACCACCCCGTGGGGAGCCCCGGTGCCCGAAATGTCGTCCCTCGGACAACCCCCTTGGGGACCCACGGTGCCCGAAATGCCGTCCCTCGGCTAAACTCCTTGGGGACCCCAGAGACCCCCAGAGGACCCCCCCAAGGACTCCACAGGGACCCCCAGAGACCCCAGAGATTCCCAGACACTCCCAGGGACACCCAGGGACCCCCCAGGGACCCCCAGGACGCTGCAGAGATCTCCCAGAGAACCCCCAGTTTCCCCCAGAGACCCCCCAGAGACTGTCAGAGACCCCCAGACACCCCCAGACACCCCAGGGAACCCCCTAGACCTCCAGACACCCCCCAGGGACTCCCAGACGCCCCCACGGACCCCCAGGGCCCCCCCAGGAACCCCCCAGAGACCCCCAGAGACTCTCAGAGACCCCCCAGGGACCCCCAGAGAGCCCACTGGGACTCCCCAGGGACCCCCAGAGACTCCCCATAGATCACCAGGGACCGCCCAAGGACCCCCGCAGACCCCCAGACACCCCCAGAGACTCCCAGGGGCCCCCAGAAACTCCCAGAGATCGCTCACGGACCCGCAGAGACCCCTCAGGGACCCCCAGAGACTTCCAGACACCCCAGAGACTCCCAGAAACCCTCAGAGACCCCCCAGGGACCTCCAGAGACCCCAGAGACTCCAAGAGACCCCCAGAGACCCCCACGGAGAACCCCAGGGACCACCAGAAAGCCCCAGAGACCCCCCAGGGACCCCCCAGGGACCACCAGAGACCCCCCAGAGATTCTCAGAGACCTCCAGGGACTCCCAGACACCCGCCGAGACTCCCCAGGGACCCCCAGAGACCCTCCATAGATCACCAGGGACCGCCCAAGGACCCCCACAGACCCCCAGACACCCCCAGAGACTCCCAGGGGCCCCCATAAACTCCCAGAGACCCCTCAGGGACGCACAGAGACCCCTGAGGGACCTCCAGAGACTTCCAGACACCCGCCAGGAACCCTCAGATGCCCCCAGAGACCCCCAGAGATCCCCAGAGACTCCCAGACCCCTCCAGGGACCCCCAGAGAACACCAGAGACCCGCAGGGACACCCAGGGACCCCCAGAGACCCCCCAGAGACTCTCAGAGACCTCCAGCGACTCCCAGACACATGCCGAGACCTCCCAGGGACCCCCAGAGACCCGCAGACACCCGCCAGGGACCCTCAGATGCCCCCAGAGACCCCCAGAGATCCCCAGAGACCCCCAGACCCCTCCAGACACCCCCAGACACCCCCAGAGACCCGCAGGGACCCCCAGAGACCCTCCAGAGACCCCCAGAGACTCTCAGAGATCCCCCAGAGACCCCACAGGGACCCCGAAGGACCCCCTAGGGACCCCCACAGATCCCCAGAGACCCCCCTGTGACCCCCAAAGAACTCCCCTGGGGATCTCCTGGGACCCCCCAGAAACCCCCAGACACCCCCAGAGACTCCCAGAGACCCCCCAGAGACCCTCAGACACCCCCAGAGACTCCCAGAAACCCCCAGACACCCTCAGGGACCCACCTTTGGACCCCCAGAGGAGCCCAGGGACCCACAGGAACCTCTCATAGATCCACCAGAGACCCCCATAGATCCCACAGAGACCTCCAGAGAACCCCAGAGACCACCAGAGATGCTCCAGAGACACCCCAGAGACCCCCACAGAGATCCCCGGTGCCCGAAATGTCGTCCCTCGGGGAACCCCCTTGGGGACCACCGGTGCCCGAAATGTCGTCCCTCGGGGAACCCCCTTGGGGAGCCCCGGCGCCCGAGGTGTCGACCCTCGGCAGCCCCTCCCTTCGGGGACTTCCGGCGCCCGAAATGTCGCCCCTCGGTAACCACCCCATGGGGAGCCCCGCTGCCCGAAATGTCGTCCCTCGGGGAAGCCCATTTGGGGACCCCCGCTGCCCGAAATGCCGTCCCTCGGCCAAACTCCTTGGGGACCCCAGAGACCCCCAGAGGACCCCCCCAGGGACTCCACAGGGACCCCCAGGACGCTACAGAGATCTCCCAGAGAACCCCCAGTTTCCCCCAGAGACCCCCCAGAGATGTCAGAGACCCCCAGACACCCCCAGACACCCCAGGGACCCCCCTAGACCTCCAGACACCCCCCAGGGACTCCCAGACGCCCCCACGGACCCCCAGGGCCCCCCCAGGAACCCCCCAGAGACCCACAGAGACTCTCAGAGACCCCCCAGGGACCCCCAGAGAGCCCACTGGGACTCCCCAGGGACCCCCAGAGACTCCCCATAGATCACCAGGGACCGCCCAAGGACCCCCGCAGACCCCCAGACACCCCCAGAGACTCCCAGGGGCCCCCAGAAACTCCCAGAGATCGCTCAGGGACCCGCAGAGACCCCTCGGGGACCCCCAGAGACTTCCAGACACCCCAGAGACTCCCAGAAACCCTCAGAGACCCCCCAGGGACCTCCAGAGACCCCAGAGACTCCAAGAGACCCCCAGGGACCACCAGAAAGCCCCAGAGACCCCCCAGAGACCCCCCAGGGACAGCCAGAAACCCCCCCAGAGATTCTCAGAGACCTCCAAGGACTCCCAGACACCCGCCGAGACCCCCCAGGGACCCCCAGAGACCCTCCATAGATCACCAGGGACCGCCCAAGGACCCCCACAGACCCCCAGACACCCCAGAGACTCCCAGGGGCCCCCAGAAACTCCCAGAGACCCCTCAGGGACCCGCAGAGACCCCTGAGGGACCCCCAGAGGCTTCCAGACACCCGCCAGGAACCCTCAGATGCCCCCAGAGACCCCCAGAGATCCCCAGAGACCCCCAGACCCCTCCAGGGACCCCCAGAGACCCCCAGACCCCTCCAGGGACACCCAGAGACCCCCAGAGACCCGCAGAGACCCCCAGAGACCCCCCAGAGACTCTCAGAGACCTCCAGGGACTCCCAGACACACGCCGAGACCTTCCAGGGACCCCCGGAGACCCGCAGACACCCGCCAGGGACCCTCAGATGCCCCCAGAGACCCCCAGAGATCCCCAGAGACCCCCAGACCCCTCCAGGGACCCCAAGACACCCCCAGAGACCCCCAGGGACCCCCAGAGACCCTCCAGAGACCCCCAGAGACTCTCAGAGATCCCCCAGAGACCCCACACGGACCCCCAAGGACCCCCTAGGGACCCCCACAGATCCCCAGAGACCCCCCCTGTGACCCCCAAAGAACTCCCCTGGGGATCTCCTGGGACCCCCCAGAAACCCCCAGACACCCCCAGAGACTCCCAGAGACCCCCCAGAAACCCTCAGACACCCCCAGAGACTCCCAGAGACCCCCAGCGACCCTCAGGGACCCACCTTGGGACCCCCAGAGGACCCCAGGGACCCACAGGAACCCCTCATAGATCCACCAGAGACCCCCATAGATCCCACAGAGACCTCCAGAGAACCCCAGAGACCACCAGAGATGCTCCAGAGACACCCCAGAGACCCCCACAGAGATCCCCGGTGCCCGAAATGTTGTCCCTCGGCAACCCCCTTGGGGACCACCGGTGCCCGAGGTGTCGCCCCTCGGCAGCCCCTCCCTTCGAGAACTTCCGGCGCCCGAAATGTCGCCCCTCGGCAACCACCCCGTGGGGAGCCCCGGTGCCCGAAATGTCGTCCCTCGGACAACCCCCTTGGGGATCCCCGGTGCCCAAAATGTCGTCCCTCGGGGAACCCCCTTGGGGGACCCCCGGTGCCCGAGGTGTCGCCCCTGGGCAACCACCACTTGGGGACCCGCGGTGCTTGAAATGTCGTCCCTCGGACAACCCCCTTGGGGACCCCCGGTGCTCGAAATGTCGTCCCTCAGCCAAACTCCTTGGGGACCCAAGAGACCCCCAGAGGACCCCCCCAGGGACTCCACAGGGACCCCCAGAGACCCCAGAGATTCCCAGACACTCCCAGGGACACCCAGGGACCCCCCAGGGACCCCCAGGACGCTACAGAGATCTCCCAGAGAACCCCCAGTTTCCCCCAGAGACCCCCCAGAGACTGTCAGAGACCCCCAGACACCCCCAGACACCCCAGGGACCCCCCTAGACCTCCAGACACCCCTCAGGGACTCCCAGACGCCCCCACGGACCCCCAGGCCCCCCCCAGGAACCCCCCAGAGACCCACAGAGACTCTCAGAGACCCCCCAGGGACCCCCAGAGAGCCCACTGGGACTCCCCAGGGACCCCCAGAGACTCCCCATAGATCACCAGGGACCGCCCAAGGACACCCGCAGACCCCCAGACACCCCCAGAGACTCCCAGGGGCCCCCAGAAACTCCGAGAGATCGCTCAGGGACCCGCAGAGACCCCTCGGGGACCCCCAGAGACTTCCAGACACCCCAGAGACTCCCAGAAACCCTCAGAGACCCCCCAGCGACCTCCAGAGACCCCAGAGACTCCAAGAGACCCCCAGAGACCCCCACGGAGACCCCCAGGGACCACCAGAAAGCCCCAGAGACCCCCCAGAGACCCCCCAGGGACCACCAGAGACTCCCCCAGAGATTCTCAGAGACCTCCAGGGACTCCCAGACACCCGCCGAGACCCCCCAGGGATCCCCAGAGACCCTCCATAGATCACCAGGGACCGCCCAAGGACCCCCACAGACCCCCAGACACCCCCAGAGACTCCCAGGGGCCCCCAGAAACTCCCAGAGACCCCTCAGGGACCCGCAGAGACCCCTGAGGGACCCCCAGAGACTTCCAGACACCCGCCAGGAACCCTCAGATGCCCCCAGAGACCCCCAGAGATCCCCAGAGACCCCCAGACCCCTCCAGCGACCCTCAGAGACCCCCAGACCCCTCCAGGGACACCCAGAGACCCCCAGAGACCCGCAGGGACCCCCACAGACCCCCAGAGACCCCCCAGAGACTCTCAGAGACCTCCAGGGACTCCCAGACACACGCCGAGACCTTCCAGGGACCCCCGGAGACCCGCAGACACCCGCCAGGGACCCTCAGATGCCCCCAGAAACCCCCAGAGATCCCCAGAGACCCCCAGACCCCTGCAGGGACCCCCAGACACCCCCAGAGACCCCCAGGGACCCCCAGAGACCCTCCAGAGACCCCCAGAGACTCTCAGAGATCCCCCAGAGACCCCACAGGGACCCCGAAGGACCCCCTAGGGACCCCCACAGATCCCCAGAGACCCCCCTGTGACCCCCAAAGAACTCCCCTGGGGATCTCCTGGGACCCCCCAGAAACCCCCAGACACCCCCAGAGACTCCCAGAGACCCCTCAGAAACCCTCAGACACCCCCAGAGACTCCCAGAGACCCCCAGCGACCCTCAGGGACCCACCTTTGGACCCCCAGAGGACCCCAGGGACCCACAGGAACCCCTCATAGATCCACCAGGGACCCCCATAGATCCCACAGAGACCTCCAGAGAGCCCCAGAGACCACCAGAGATGCTCCAGAGACACCCCAGAGACCCCCACAGAGATCCCCGGTGCCCGAAATGTTGTCCCTCGGACAACCCCCTTGGGGACCACCGGTGCCCGAAATGTCGTCCCTCGGGGAACCCCCTTGGGGAGCCCCGGCGCCCGAGGTGTCGCCCCTCGGCAGCCCCTCCCTTCGAGAACTTCCGGCGCCCGAAATGTCGCCCCTCGGCAACCACCCCGTGGGGAGCCCCGGTGCCCGAAATGTCGTCCCTCGGACAACCCCCTTGGGGATCCCCGGTGCCCAAAATGTCGTCCCTCGGGGAACCCCCTTGGGGGAGCCCCGGCGCCCGAGGTGTCGCCCCTTGGCAACCTCCCATTTGGGGACCCCCGGTGCCCGAGGTGTCGCCCCTGGGCAACCACCACTTGGGGACCCGCGGTGCTTGAAATGTCGTCCCTCGGACAACCCCCTTGGGGACCCCCGATGCTCGAAATGTCGTCCCTCGGCCAAACTCCTTGGGGACCCAAGAGACCCCCAGAGGACCCCCCCAGGGACTCCACAGGGACCCCCAGAGACCCCAGAGATTCCCAGACACTCCCAGGGACACCCAGGGACCCCCCAGGGACTCCCAGGACGCTACAGAGATCTCCCAGAGAACCCCCAGTTTCCCCCAGAGACCCCCCAGAGACTGTCAGAGAGCCCCAGACACCCCCAGACACCCCAGGGACCCCCCTAGACCTCCAGACACCCCTCAGGGACTCCCAGACGCCCCCACGGACCCCCAGGGCCCCCCCAGGAACCCCCCAGAGACCCCCAGAGACTCTCAGAGACCCCCCAGGGACCCCCAGAGAGCCCACTGGGACTCCCCAGGGACCCCCAGAGACTCCCCATAGATCACCAGGGACCGCCCAAGGACCCCCGCAGACCCCCAGACACCCCCAGAGACTCCCAGGGGCCCCCAGAAACTCCAAGAGATCCCTCAGGGACCCGCAGAGACCCCTCAGGGACCCCCAGAGACTTCCAGACACCCCAGAGACTCCCAGAAACCCTCAGAGACCCCCCAGGGACCTCCAGAGACCCCAGAGACTCCAAGAGACCCCCAGAGACCCCCACGGAGAACCCCAGGGACCACCAGAAAGCCCCAGAGACCCCCCAGAGCCCCCCCAGGGACCACCAGAGACTCCCCCAGAGATTCTCAGAGACCTCCAGGGACTCCCAGACACCCGCCGAGACCCCCCAGGGATCCCCAGAGACCCTCCATAGATCACCAGGGACCGCCCAAGGACCCCCACAGACCCCCAGACACCCCCAGAGACTCCCAGGGGCCCCCAGAAACTCCCAGAGACCCCTCAGGGACCCCAGAGAATCCCAGACACCCGCCAGGAACCCTCAGATTCCCTCAGAGACCCCCAGAGATCCCCAGAGACCCCCAGACCCCTCCAGGGACCCCCAGACACCCCCAGAGACCCGCAGGGACACCCAGGGACCCCCAGAGACCCCCCAGAGACTCTCAGAGACCTCCAGGGACTCCCAGACACACGCCGAGACCCCCCAGGGACCCCCAGAGACCCCCAGACACCTGCCAGGGACCCTCAGATGACCCCAGAGACCCCCAGAGATCCCCAGAGACCCCCAGACCCCTCCAGGGACCCCCAGACACTCCCAGAGACCCCCAGGGACCCCCAGAGACCCTCCAGAGACCCCCAGAGACTCTCAGAGATCCCCCAGGGTTCCCACAGGGACCCCCAAGGACCCCCTAGGGACCCCCACAGATCCCCAGAGACCCCCCCCTGTGACCCCAAAACAGTCCCCTGGGGATCTCCTGGGACCCCCAGAAACCCCCAGACACACCCAGAGACTCCCAGAGACCCCCCAGGGACCCTCAGACAGCCCTAGAGACTCATAGAGACCCCCAGAGAACCCCAGAGACTCTCAGAGATCCCCCAGGGACCCACAGGAACCCCTCAAAGATCCACCAGAGACCCCCCAGGGACCCCCAAAGAACTCCCCTGGGGATCCCCTCGGACCCCCCAGAAATCCCCAGACACCCCCAGAGACTACCAGAGACCTCCCCAGGGACCCTCAGACACCCCCAGAGACTCCCAGAGACCCCCAGAGATCACGAGATGCCCCCCAGGGACCCCCATAGACTGCCCAGAGATCACGAGATGCCCCCCAGGGACCTCCAGACACCCCTCCAGAGATCACGAGAAACCCCTCCGAGACTCCCAGGGACCTCCAGAGACCCCCAGGGACCCACCTTGGGACCCCCAGAGGACCCCAGGGACCCACAGGAACCCCTCAAAGATCCAGCAGAGACCCCCATAGATCCCACAGAGACCTCCAGAGAACCCCAGAGACCACCAGAGATACTCCAGAGACACCGCAGAGACCCCCACAGAGATCCCCGGTGCCCAAAATGTCGTCCCTCGGGGAACCCCCTTGGGGAGCCCCGGTGCCCGAAATGTCGTCCCTCGGGGAACCCCCTTGGGGAGCCCCGGTGCCCAAAATGTCGTCCCTCGGGGAACCCCCTTGGGGACCCCCGGTGCCCGAAATGTCGTCCCTCGGGGAACCCCCTTGGGGACCCCCGGTGCCCAAAATGTCGTCCGTCGGGGAACCCCCTTGGGGACCCCCGGTGCCCAAAATGTCGTCCGTCGGGAACCCCCCTTGGGGACCCCCGGTGCCCAAAATGTCGTCCCTCGGAGAACCCCCTTGGGGACCCCCGGTGCCCAAAATGTCGTCCCTCGGGGAACCCCCTTGGGGACCCCCGGTGCCCAAAATGTCGTCCGTCGGGAACCCCCCTTGGGGACCCCCGGTGCCCAAAATGTCGTCCCTCGGAGAACCCCCTTGGGGACCCCCGGTGCCCAAAATGTCGTCCCTCGGGGAACCCCCTTGGGGACCCCCGGTGCCCATAATGTCGTCCCTCGGGGAACCCCCTTGGGGAGCCCCGGCGCCCGAGGTGTCGCCCCTCGGCAACGCCCCCCTTCGGGGACTTCCGGCGCCCGAAATGTCGCCCCTTGGCAACCTCCCATTTGGGGACCCCTGGTGCCCGAGGTGTCCCCCCTCGGCAACCACCGCTTGGGAAGCCCCGGTGCCCGAAATGTCGTCCCTCGGCCAAACTCCTTGGGGACCCCAGACACCCCCAGAGGACCCCCCCAGGGACTCCACAGGGACCCCCAGAGACCCCAGAGATTCCCAGACACTCCCAGGGACACCCAGGGACCCCCCAGGGACCCCCAGGACGCTACAGAGATCTCCCAGAGAACCCCCAGTTTCCCCCAGAGACCCCCCAGAGACTGTCAGAGACCCCCAGACACCCCCAGACACCCCAGGGACCCCCCTAGACCTCCAGACACCCCTCAGGGACTCCCAGATGCCCCCACGAACCCCCAGGGCCCCCCCAGGGACCCCCCAGAGACCCCCAGAGACTCTCAGAGACCCCCCAGGGACCCCCAGAGAGCCCACTGGGACTCCCCAGGGACCCCCAGAGACTCCCCATAGATCACCAGGGACCGCCCAAGGACCCCCGCAGATCCCCAGACACCCCCAGAGACTCCCAGGGGCCCCCAGAAACTCCCAGAGATCGCTCAGGGACCCGCAGAGACCCCTCGGGGACCCCCAGAGACTTCCAGACACCCCAGAGACTCCCAGAAACCCTCAGAGACCCCCCAGGGACCTCCAGAGACCCCAGAGACTCCAAGAGATCCCCAGAGACCCCCACGGAGACCCCCAGGGACCACCAGAAAGCCCCAGAGACCCCCCCAGAGACCCCCCAGGGACCACCAGAGACCCCCCAGAGATTCTCAGAGACCTCCAGGGACTCCCAGACACCCGCCGAGACCCCCCAGGGACCCCCAGAGACCCTCAATAGATCACCAGGGACCGCCCAAGGACCCCCACAGACCCCCAGACACCCCCAGAGACTCCCAGGGGCCCCCAGAAACTCCCAGAGACCCTTGAGGGACCCGCAGAGACCCCTGAGGGACCCCCAGAGACTTCCAGACACCCGCCAGGAACCCTCAGATGCCCCCAGAGACCCCCAGAGATCCCCAGAGACCCCCAGACCCCTCCAGGGACCCCCAGAGACCCCCAGAGACCCGCAGGGACCCCCAGGGACCCACGGAGACCCCCCAGAGACTCTCAGAGACCTCCAGGGACTCCCAGAAACACGCCGAGACCCCCAGGGACACCCAGAGACCCGCAGACACCCGCCAGGGACCCTCAGATGCCCCCAGAGACCCCCAGAGATCCCCAGAGACCCCCAGACCCCTCCAGGGACCCCCAGACACCCTCAGAGACCCCCAGAGACCCCCAGGGACCCCCAGAGACCCTCCAGAGACCCCGAGAGACTCTCAGAGATCCCCCAGAGATTCCACAGGGACCCCCAAGGACCCCCTAGGGACCCCCACAGATCCCCAGAGACCCCCCCTGTGACCCCCAAAGAACTCCCCTGGGGATCTCCTGGGACCCCCAGAAACCCCCAGACACCCCCAGAGACTCCCAGAGACCCCCAGAGACCCTCAGGGGCCCACCTTTGGACCCCCCAGAGGACCCCAGAGACCCACAGGAACCTCTCATAGATCCACCAGAGACCGCCATAGATCCCACAGAGACGTCCAGAGAACCCTAGAGACCACCAGAGATGCTCCAGAGACACCCCAGAGACCTCCACAGAGATCCCCGGTGCCCAAAATGTCGTCCCTCGGGGAACCCCCTTGGGGACCCCCGGTGCCCGAAATGTCGTCCCTCGGGGAACCCCTCTGGGGAGCCCCGGCGCCCGAGGTGTCGCCCCTCGGCAGCCCCTCCCTTCGGGGACTTCCGGCGCCCGAAATGTCGCCCCTCGGCAACCACCCCGTGGGGATCCCCGGTGCCCGAAATGTCGTCCCTCGGACAACCCCCTTGGGGACCCCAGAGACCCCCAGAGGATCCCCCCAGGGACTCCACAGGGACCCCCAGAGACCCCAGAGATTCCCAGACACTCCCAGGGACACCCAGGGACCCCCCAGGGACCCCCAGGACGCTACAGAGATCTCCCAGAGAACCCCCAGTTTCCCCCAGAGACCCCCCAGAGACTGTCAGAGACCCCCAGACACCCCAGGGACCCCCCTAGACCTCCAGACACCCCCCAGGGACTCCCAGACGCCCCCACGGACCCCCAGGGCCCCCCCAAGGACCCCCCAGAGACCCCCAGAGACTCTCAGAGACCCCCCAGGGACCCCAAGAGAGCCCACTGGGACTCCCCAGGGACCCCCAGAGACTCCCCATAGATCACCAGGGACCGCCCAAGGACCCCCGCAGACCCCCAGACACCCCCAGAGACTCCCAGGGGCCCCCAGAAACTCCCAGAGATCGCTCAGGGACCCACAGAGACCCCTCAGGGACCCCCAGAGACTTCCAGACACCCCAGAGACTCCCAGAAACCCTCAGAGACCCCCCAGGGACCTCCAGAGACCCCAGAGACTCCAAGAGACCCCCAGAGAGCCCCACGGAGCCCCCCAGGGACCACCAGAAAGCCCCAGAGACCCCCCAGAGACCCCCCAGGGACCACCAGAGACCCCCCCAGAGATTCTCAGAGACCTCCAGGGACTCCCAGACACCCGCCGAGACCCCCCAGGGACCCCCAGAGACCCTCCATAGATCACCAGGGACCGCCCAAGGACCCCCACAGACCCCCAGACACCCCCAGAGACTCCCAGGGGCCCCCAGAAACTCCCAGAGACCCTTGAGGGACCCGCAGAGACCCCTGTGGGACCCCCAGAGACTTCCAGACACCCGCCAGGAACCCTCAGATGCCCCCAGAGACCCCCAGAGATCCCCAGAGACCCCCAGACCCCTCCAGGGACCCCCAGAGAACACCAGAGACCCGCAGGGACACCCAGGGACCCCCAGAGACCCCCCAGAGACTCTCAGAGACCTCCAGGGACTCCCAGACACATGCCGAGACCTCCCAGGGACCCCCAGAGACCCCCAGACACCTGCCAGGGACCCTCAGATGCCCCCAGAGACCCCCAGAGATCCCCAGAGACCCCCAGACCCCTCCAGGGACCCCCAGACACCCTCAGAGACCCCCAGGGACCCCCAGAGACCCTCCAGAGACCCCCAGAGACTCTCAGAGATCCCCCAGAGACCCCACAGGGACCCCCAAGGACCCCCTAGGGACCCCCACAGATCCCCAGAGACCCCACTGTGACCCCCAAAGAACTCCCCTGGGGATCTCCTGGGACCCCCCAGAAACCACCAGACACCCCCAGAGACTCCCAGAGACCCCCCAGGGACCTTCAGACACCCCCAGAGACTCATAGAGACCCCCAGAGAACCCCAGAGACTCTCAGAGATCCCCCAGGGACCCACAGGAACCCCTCAAAGATCCACCAGAGACCCCCCAGGGACCCCCAAAGAACTCCCCTGGGGATCCCCTCGGACCCCCCAGAAACCCCCAGACACCCCCAGAGACTCCCAGAGACCCCCCAGGGACCCTCAGACACCCCCAGAGACTCCCAGAGAGCCCCAGAGACCCTCAGGGACCCACCTTTGGACCCCCAGAGGACCCCAGGGACCCACAAGAACCTCTCATAGATCCACCAGAGACCCCCATAGATCCCACAGAGACCTCCAGAGAACCCCAGAGACCACCAGAGATGCTCCAGAGACACCCCAGAGACCCCCACAGAGATCCCCGGTGCCTGAAATGTCGTCCCTCGGGGAACCCCCTTGGGGACCCCCGGTGCCCGAAATGTCGTCCCTCGGGGAACCCCCTTGGGGAGCCCCGGCGCCCGAGGTGTCGCCCCTCGGCAGCCCCTCCCTTCGAGAACTTCCGGCGCCCGAAATGTCGCCCCTCGGCAACCACTCCGTGGGGAGCCCCGGTGCCTGAAATGTCGTCCCTCGGACAACCCCCTTGGGGACCCCCGGTGCTCGAAATGTCGTCCCTCGGCCAAACTCCTTGGGGACCCCAGAGACCCCCAGAGGACCCCCCCAGGGACTCCACAGGGACCCCCAGAGACCCCAGAGATTCCCAGACACTCCCAGGGACACCCAGGGACCCCCCAGGGACCCCCCAGGACGCTACAGAGATCTCCCAGAGAACCCCCAGTTTCCCCCAGAGACCCCCCAGAGACTGTCAGAGACCCCCAGACACCCCCAGACACCCCAGGGACCCCCCTAGACCTCCAGACTCCCCTCAGGGACTCCCAGATGCCCCCACGGACCCCCAGGGCCCCCCCAGGGACCCCCCAGAGACCCCCAGAGACTCTCAGAGACCCCCCAGGGACCCCCAGAGAGCCCACTGGGACTCCCCAGGGACCCCCAGAGACTCCCCATAGATCACCAGGGACCGCCCAAGGACCCCTGCAGACCCCCAGACACCCCCAGAGACTCCCAGGGGCCCCCAGAAACTCCCAGAGATCGCTCAGGGACCCGCAGAGACCCCTCGGGGACCCCCAGAGACTTCCAGACACCCCAGAGACTCCCAGAAACCCTCAGAGACCCCCCAGGGACCACCAGAAAGCCCCAGAGACCCCCCAGAGAGCCCTCAGGGACCACCAGAGACCCCCCAGAGATTCTCAGAGACCTCCAGGGACTCCCAGACACCCGCCGAGACCCCCCAGGGACCCCCAGAGACCCTCAATAGATCACCAGGGACCGCCCAAGGACCCCCACAGACCCCCAGACACCCCCAGAGACTCCCAGGGGCCCCCAGAAACTCCCAGAGACCCTTGAGGGACCCGCAGAGACCCCTGAGGGACCCCCAGAGACTTCCAGACACCCGCCAGGAACCCTCAGATGCCCCCAGAGACCCCCAGAGATCCCCAGAGACCCCCAGACCCCTCCAGGGACTCCCAGAGACCCCCAGAGACCCGCAGGGACTCCCAGGGACCCCCAGAGACCCCCCAGAGACTCTCAGAGACCTCCAGGGACTCCCAGACACACGCCGAGACCCCCAGGGACACCCAGAGACCCCCAGACACCCGCCAGGGACCCTCAGATGCCCCCAGAGACCCCCAGAGATCCCCAGAGACCCCCAGACCCCTCCAGACACCCCCAGACACCCTCAGAGACCCCCAGAGACCCCCAGGGACCCCCAGAGACCCTCCAGAAACCCCAAGAGACTCTCAGAGATCCCCCAGAGATTCCACAGGGACCCCCAAGGACCCCCTAGGGACCCCCACAGATCCCCAGAGACCCCCCCTGTGACCCCCAAAGAACTCCCCTGGGGATCTCCTGGGACCCCCCAGAAACCCCCAGACACCCCCAGAGACTCCCAGAGACCCCCCAGAAACCCTCAGACACCCCCAGAGACTCTCAGAGACCCCCAGCGACCCTCAGGGGCCCACGTTTGGACCCCAGAGGACCCCAGGGACCCACAGGAACCTCTCATAGATCCACCAGAGACCCCCATAGATCCCACAGAGACCTCCAGAGAACCCCAGAGACCACCAGAGATGCTCCAGAGACACCCCAGAGACCCCCACAGAGATCCCCGGTGCCCGAAATGTTGTCCCTCGGCAACCCCCTTGGGGAGCCCCGGCGCCCAAAATGTCGTCCCTCGGGGAACCCCCTTTGGGGAGCCCCGGCGCCCGAGGTGTCGCCCCTTGGCAACCTCCCATTTGGGGACCCCCGGTGCTCGAGGTGTCGCCCCTGGGCAACCACCAGTTGGGGACCCGTGGTGCTTGAAATGTCGTCCCTCGGACAACCCCCTTGGGGACCCCCGGTGCTCGAAATGTCGTCCCTCGGCCAAACTCCTTGGGGACCCAAGAGACCCCCAGAGGACCCCCCCAGGGACTCCTCAGGGACCCCCAGAGACCCCAGAGATTCCCAGACACTCCCAGGGACACCCAGGGACCCCCCAGGGACCCCCAGGACGCTACAGAGATCTCCCAGAGAACCCCCAGTTTCCCCCAGAGACGCCCCAGAGATGTCAGAGACCCCCAGACACCCCCAGACACCCCAGGGACCCCCCTAGACCTCCAGACACCCCTCAGGGACTCCCAGACGCCCCCACGGACCCTTAGGGCCCCCCCAGGGACCCCCCAGAGACCCCCAGAGACTCTCAGAGACCCCCCAGGGACCCCCAGAGAGCCCACTGGGACTCCCCAGGGACCCCCAGAGACTCCCCATAGATCACCAGGGACCGCCCAAGGACCCCCGCAGACCCCCAGACACCCCCAGAGACTCCCAGGGGCCCCCAGAAACTCCCAGAGATCGCTCAGGGACCCGCAGAGACCCCTCGGGGACCCCAAGAGACTTCCAGACACCCCAGAGACTCCCAGAAACCCTCAGAGACCCCCCAGGGACCTCCAGAGACCCCAGAGACTCCAAGAGATCCCCAGAGAACCCCTCGGAGACCCCCAGGGACCACCAGAAAGCCCCAGAGACCCCCAAGGGACCACCAGAGACCCCCCCAGAGATTCTCAGAGACCTCCAGGGACTCCCAGACACCCGCCGAGACCCCCCAGGGACCCCCAAAGACCCTCAATAGATCACCAGGGACCGCCCAAGGATCCCCACAGACCCCCAGACACCCCCAGAGACTCCTAGGGGCCCCCAGAAACTCCCAGAGACCCTTGAGGGACCCGCAGAGACCCCTGAGGGACCCCCAGAGACTTCCAGACACCCGCCAGGAACCCTCAGATGCCCCCAGAGACCCCCAGAGATCCCCAGAGACCCCCAGACCCCTCCAGGGACCCCCAGAGACCCCCAGAGACCCGCAGGGACCCCCAGGGACCCACGGAGACCCCCCAGAGACTCTCAGAGACCTCCAGGGACTCCCAGACACATGCCGAGACCCCCAGGGACACCCAGAGACCCCCAGACACCCGCCAGGGACCCCCAGATGCCCCCAGAGACCCCCAGAGATCCCCAGAGACCCCCAGACCCCTCCAGAGACCCCCAGACACCCTCAGAGACCCCCAGAGACCCTCAGGGACCCCCAGAGACCCTCCAGAGACCCCGAGAGACTCTCAGAGATCCCCCAGAGATTCCACAGGGACCCCCAAGGACCCCCTAGGGACCCCCACAGATCCCCAGAGACCCCCCCTGTGACCCCCAAAGAACTCCCCTGGGGATCTCCTGGGACCCCCAGAAACCCCCAGACACCCCCAGAGACTCCCAGAGACCCCCCAGGGACCCTCAGGGACCCACCTTTGGACCCCCAGAGGAGCCCAGGGACCCACCTTTGGACCCCCAGAGGAGCCCAGGGACCCACAGGAACCTCTCATAGATCCACCAGAGACCCCCATAGATCCCACAGAGACCTCCAGAGAACCCCAGAGACCACCAGAGATGCTCCAGAGACACCCCAGAGACCCCCACAGAGATCCCCGGTGCCCGAAATGTCGTCCCTCGGGGAACCCCCTTGGGGAGCCCCGGCGCCCGAGGTGTCGCCCCTCGGCAGCCCCTCCCTTCGAGAACTTCCGGCGCCCGAAATGTCGCCCCTCGGCAACCACCCCGTGGGGAGCCCCGGTGCCCGAAATGTCGTCCCTCGGACAACCCCCTTGGGGATCCCCGGTGCCCAAAGTGTCGTCCCTCGGGGAACCCCCTTGGGGGAGCCCCGGCGCCCGAGGTGTCGCCCCTCGGCAACGCCCCCCTTCGGGGAGCCCCGGCGCCCGAAATGTCACCCCTTGGCAACCTCCCATTTGGGGACCCCCGGTGCCCGAGGTGTCGCCCCTGGGCAACCACCAGTTGGGGACCCGCGGTGCTTGAAATGTCGTCCCTCGGACAACCCCCTTGGGGACCCCCGGTGCTCGAAATGTCGTCCCTCGGCCAACCTCCTTGGGGACCCAAGAGACACCCAGAGGACCCCCCTAGGGACTCCACAGGGACCCCCAGAGACCCCAGAGATTCCCAGACACTCCCAGGGACACCCAGGGACCCCCCAGGGACCCCCAGGACGCTACAGAGATCTCCCAGAGAACCCCCAGTTTCCCCTAGAGACCCCCCAGAGACTGTCAGAGACCCCCAGACACCCCCAGACACCCCAGGGACCCCCCTAGACCTCCAGACACCCCCCAGGGACTCCCAGACGCCCCCACGGACCCCCAGGGCCCCCCCAAGGACCCCCCAGAGACCCCCAGAGACTCTCAGAGACCCCCCAGGGACCCCCAGAGAGCCCACTGGGACTCCCCAGGGACCCCCAGAGAGCCCACTGGGACTCCCCAGGGACCCCCAGAGACTCCCCATAGATCACCAGGGACCGCCCAAGGACCCCCGCAGACCCCCAGACACCCCCAGAGACTCCCAGGGGCCCCCAGAAACTCCCAGAGATCGCTCAGGGACCCGCAGAGACCCCTCGGGGACCCCCAGAGACTTCCAGACACCCCAGAGACTCCCAGAAACCCTCAGAGACCCCCCAGGGACCTCCAGAGACCCCAGAGACTCCAAGAGATCCCCAGAGACCCCCACGGAGACCCCCAGGGACCACCAGAAAGCCCCAGAGACCCCCCAGAGACCCCCCAGGGACCACCAGAGACCCCCCAGAGATTCTCAGAGACCTCCAGGGACTCCCAGACACCCGCCGAGACCCCCCAGGAACCCCCAGAGACCCTCAATAGATCACCAGGGACCGCCCAAGGACCCCCACAGACCCCCAGACACCCCCAGAGACTCCCAGGGGCCCCCAGAAACTCCCAGAGACCCTTGAGGGACCCGCAGAGACCCCTGAGGGACCCCCAGAGACTTCCAGACACCCGCCAGGAACCCTCAGATGCCCCCAGAGACCCCCAGAGATCCCCAGAGACCCCCAGACCCCTCCAGGGACCCCCAGAGACCCCCAGAGACCCGCAGGGACCCCCAGGGACCCCCAGAGACCCCCCAGAGACTCTCAGAGACCTCCAGGGCCTCCCAGACATACGCCGAGACCCCCAGGGACATCCAGAGACCCCCAGACACCCGCCAGGGACCCTCAGATGCCCCCAGAGACCCCCAGAGATCCCCAGAGACCCCCAGACCCCTCCAGAGACCCCCAGACACCCTCAGAGACCCCCAGAGACCCCCAGGGACCCCCAGAGACCCTCCAGAAACCCCCAGAGATTCTCAGAGATCCCCCAGAGATTCCACAGGGACCCCCAAGGACCCCCTAGGGACCCCCACAGATCCCCAGAGACCCCCCCTGTGACCCCCAAAGAACTCCCCTGGGGATCTCCTGGGACCCCCAGAAACCCCCAGACACCCCCAGAGACTCCCAGAGACCCCCCAGGGACCCTCAGACACCCCCAGAGACTCCCAGAGACCCCCAGAGACCCTCAGGGACCCACCTTGGGACCCCCAGAGGACCCCAGGGACCCACAGGAACCTCTCATAGATCCACCAGAGACCCCCATAGATCCCACAGAGACCTCCAGAGAACCCCAGAGACCACCAGAGATGCTCCAGAGACACCCCAGAGACCCCCACAGAGATCCCCGGTGCCCGAAATGTCGTCCCTCGGGGAACCCCCCTGGGGAGCCCCGGCGCCCGAGGTGTCGCCCCTCGGCAGCCCCTCCCTTCGGGGACTTCCGGCGCCCGAAATGTCGCCCCTCGGCAACCACCCCGTGGGGAGCCCTGGTGCCCGAAATGTCGTCCCTCGGACAACCCCCTTGGGACCCCCGGTGCCCGAAATGCCGTCCCTCGGCCAAACTCCTTGGGGACCCCAGAGACCCCCAGAGGACCCCCCCAGGGACTCCACAGGGACCCCCAGAGACCCCAGAGATTCCCAGACACTCCCAGGGACACCCAGGGACCCCCCAGGGACCCCCCAGGACGCTACAGAGATCTCCCAGAGAACCCCCAGTTTCCCCCAGAGACCCCCCAGAGACTGTCAGAGACCCCCAGACACCCCACGGACCCCCCTAGACCTCCAGACACCCCCCAGGGACTCCCAGACGCCCCCACGGACCCCCAGGCCCCCCCAAGGACCCCCCAGAGACCCACAGAGACTCTCAGAGACCCCCCAGGGACCCCCAGAGAGCCCACTGGGACTCCCCAGGGACCCCCAGAGACTCCCCATAGAGCACCAGGGACCGCCCAAGGACCCCCGCAGACCCCCAGACACCCCCAGAGACTCCCAGGGGCCCCCAGAAACTCCCAGAGATCCCTCAGGGACCCACAGATACCCCTGAGGGACCCCCAGAGACTTCCAGACACCCCAGAGACTCCCAGAAACCCTCAGAGACCCCCCAGGGACCTCCAGAGACCCCAGAGACTCCAAGAGACCCCCAGAGACCCCCACGGAGACCCCCAGGGACCACCAGAAAGCCCCAGAGACCCCCCAGAGACCCCCCAGGGACCACCAGAGACCCCCCAGAGATTCTCAGAGACCTCCAAGGACTCCCAGACACCCGCCGAGACCCCCCAGGGTCCCCCAGAGACCCTCCATAGATCACCAGGGACCGCCCAAGGACCCCCACAGACCCCCAGACACCCCCAGAGACTCCCAGGGGCCCCCAGAAACTCCCAGAGACCCCTCAGGGACCCGCAGAGACCCCTGAGGGACCCCCAGAAACTTCCAGACACCCGCCAGGAACCCTCAGATGCCCCCAGAGACCCCCAGAGATCCCCAGAGACCCCCAGACCCCTCCAGGGACCCCCAGAGAACAGCAGAGACCCGCAGGGACACCCAGGGACCCCCAGAGACCCCCCAGAGACTCTCAGAGACCTCCAGGGACTCCCAGACACATGCCGAGACCTCCCAGGGACCCCCAGAGACCCGCAGACACCCGCCAGGGACCCTCAGATGCCCCCAGAGACCCCCAGAGATCCCCAGAGACCCCCAGACCCCTCCAGACACCCCCAGATACCCCCAGAGACCCGCAGGGACCCCCAGAGACCCTCCAGAGACCCCCAGAGACTCTCAGAGATCCCCCAGAGACCCCACAGGGACCCCCAAGGACCCCCTAGGGACCCCCACAGATCCCCAGAGACCCCCCTGTGACCCCCAAAGAACTCCCCTGGGGATCTCCTGGGACCGCCCAGAAATCCCCAGACACCCCCAGAGACTCCCAGACACCCCCCAGGGACCCTCAGACACCCCCAGAGACTCATAGAGACCCCCAGAGAACCCCAGAGACTCTCAGAGATCCCCCAGGGACCCACAGGAACCCCTCAAAGATCCACCAGAGACCCCCCAGGGACCCCCAAAGAACTCCCCTGGGGATCCCCTCGGACCCCCCAGAAATCCCCAGACACCACCAGAGACTCCCAGAGACCCCCAGAAACCCTCAGACACCCCCAGAGACTCCCAGAGACCCCCAGCGACCCTCAGGGACCCACCTTTGGACCCCCAGAGGAGCCCAGGGACCCACAGGAACCTCTCATAGATCCACCAGAGACCCCCATAGATCCCACAGAGACCTCCAGAGAACCCCAGAGACCACCAGAGATGCTCCAGAGACACCCCAGAGACCCCCACAGAGATCCCCGGTGCCCGAAATGTCGTCCCTCGGGGAACCCCCTTGGGGAGCCCCGGCGCCCGAGGTGTCGCCCCTCGGCAACGCCCCCCTTCGGGGACTTCCGGCGCCCGAAATGTCGCCCCTCGGCAACCCCCCCATGGGGAGCCCCGGTGCCCGAAATGTCGTCCCTCGGACAACCCCCTTGGGGACCCCCGGTGCCCGAAATGTCGTCCCTCGGCCAAACTCTTTGGGGACCCCAGAGACCCCCAGAGGACCCCCCCAGGGACTCCACAGGGACCCCCAGAGACCCCAGAGATTCCCAGACACTCCCAGGGACACCCAGGGACCCCCCAGGGACCCCCCAGGACGCTACAGAGATCTCCCAGAGAACCCCCAGTTTCCCCCAGAGACCCCCCAGAGACTGTCAGAGACCCCCAGACACCCCCAGACACCCCAGGGACCCCCCTAGACCTCCAGACACCCCCCAGGGACTCCCAGACGCCCCCACGGACCCCCAGGGCCCCCCCAGGATCCCCCCAGAGACCCCCAGAGACTCTCAGAGACCCCCCAGGGACCCCCAGAGAGCCCACTGGGACTCCCCAGGGATCCCCAGAGACTCCCCATAGATCACCAGGGACCGCCCAAGGACCCCCGCAGACCCCCAGACACCCCCAGAGACTCCCAGGGGCCCCCAGAAACTCCCAGAGATCGCTCAGGGACCCGCAGAGACCCCTCAGGGACCCCCAGAGACTTCCAGACACCCCAGAGACTCCCAGAAACCCTCAGAGACCCCCCAGGGACCTCCAGAGACCCCAGAGACTCCAAGAGACTCCCAGAGACCCCCACGGAGACCCCCAGGGACCACCAGAAAGCCCCAGAGACCCCCCAGAGACCCCCCAGGGACCACCAGAGACTCCCCCAGAGATTCTCAGAGACCTCCAGGGACTCCCAGACACCCGCCGAGACCCCCCAGGGATTCCCAGAGACCCTCCATAGATCACCAGGGACCGCCCAAGGACCCCCAGAGACCCCCAGACACCCCCAGAGACTCCCAGGGGCCCCCAGAAACTCCCAGAGACCCCTCAGGGACCCCAGAAACTCCCAGACACTCGCCAGGAACTCTCAGATTCCCTCAGAGACCCCCAGAGATCCCCAGAGACCCCCAGACCCCTCCAGGGACCCCCAGACACCCCCAGAGACCCGCAGGGACACCCAGGGACCCCCAGAGACCCCCCAGAGACTCTCAGAGACCTCCAGGGACTCCCAGACACACGCCGAGACCCCCCAGGGACCCCCAGAGACCCCCAGACACCTGCCAGGGACCCTCAGATGACCCCAGAGACCCCCAGAGACCCCCAGAGACCCCCAGACCCCTCCAGGGACCCCCAGACACTCCCAGAGACCCCCAGGGACCCCCAGAGACCCTCCAGAGACCCCCAGAGACTCTCAGAGATCCCCCAGGGTTCCCACAGGGACCCCCAAGGACCCCCTAGGGACCCCCACAGATCCCCAGAGACCCCCCCCTGTGACCCCAAAACAGTCCCCTGGGGATCTCCTGGGACCCCCGGAAACCCCCAGACACCCCCAGAGACTCCCAGAGACCCCCCAGGGACCCTCAGACACCCCCAGAGACTCATAGAGACCCCCAGAGAACCCCAGAGACTCTCAGAGATCCCCCAGTGACCCACAGGAACCCCTCAAAGATCCACCAGAGACCCCCCAGGGACCCCCAAAGAACTCCCCTGGGGATCCCCTCGGACCCCCCAGAAATCCCCAGACACCCCCAGAGACTACCAGAGACCTCCCCAGGGACCCTCAGACACCCCCAGAGACTCCCAGAGACCCCCAGAGATCACGAGATGCCCCCCAGGGACCCCCATAGACTGCCCAGAGATCACGAGATGCCCCCCAGGGACCTCCAGACACCCCTCCAGAGATCACGAGAAACCCCTCCGAGACTCCCAGGGACCTCCAGAGACCCCCAGGGACCCACCTTGGGACCCCCAGAGGACCCCAGGGACCCACAGGAACCCCTCAAAGATCCAGCAGAGACCCCCATAGATCCCACAGAGACCTCCAGAGAACCCCAGAGACCACCAGAGATACTCCAGAGACACCGCAGAGACCCCCACAGAGATCCCCGGTGCCCAAAATGTCGTCCCTCGGGGAACCCCCTTGGGGAGCCCCGGTGCCCGAAATGTCGTCCCTCGGGGAACCCCCTTGGGGAGCCCCGGTGCCCAAAATGTCGTCCCTCGGGGAACCCCCTTGGGGACCCCCGGTGCCCGAAATGTCGTCCCTCGGGGAACCCCCTTGGGGACCCCCGGTGCCCAAAATGTCGTCCGTCGGGGAACCCCCTTGGGGACCCCCGGTGCCCAAAATGTCGTCCGTCGGGAACCCCCCTTGGGGACCCCCGGTGCCCAAAATGTCGTCCCTCGGAGAACCCCCTTGGGGACCCCCGGTGCCCAAAATGTCGTCCCTCGGGGAACCCCCTTGGGGACCCCCGGTGCCCAAAATGTCGTCCGTCGGGAACCCCCCTTGGGGACCCCCGGTGCCCAAAATGTCGTCCCTCGGAGAACCCCCTTGGGGACCCCCGGTGCCCAAAATGTCGTCCCTCGGGGAACCCCCTTGGGGACCCCCGGTGGCCAAAATGTCGTCCCTCGGGGAACCCCCTTGGGGACCCCCGGCGCCCGAGGTGTCGCCCCTCGGCAACGCCCCCCTTCGGGGACTTCCGGCGCCCGAAATGTCGCCCCTTGGCAACCTCCCATTTGGGGACCCCCGGTGCCCGAGGTGTCACCCCTCGGCAACCACCGCTTGGGAAGCCCCGGTGCCCGAAATGTCGTCCCTCAGCCAACCTCCTTGGGGACCCCAGAGACCCCCAGAGGATCCCCCTAGGGACTCCACAGGGACCCCCAGAGACCCCAGAGATTCCCAGACACTCCCAGGGACACCCAGGGACCCCCCAGGGACCCCCAGGACGCTACAGAGATCTCCCAGAGAACCCCCAGTTTCCCCCAGAGACCCCCCAGAGACTGTCAGAGACCCCCAGACACCCCCAGACACCCCAGGGACCCCCCTAGACCTCCAGACACCCCCCAGGGACTCCCAGACGCCCCCACGGACCCCCAGGGCCCCCCGAAGAACCCCCCAGAGACCCCCAGAGACTCTCAGAGACCCCCCAGGGACCCCCAGAGAGCCCACTGGGACTCCCCAGGGACCCCCAGAGACTCCCCATAGATCACCAGGGACCGCCCAAGGACCCCCGCAGACCCCCAGACACCCCCAGAGACTCCCAGGGGCCCCCAGAAACTCCCAGAGATCGCTCAGGGACCCGCAGAGACCCCTCGGGGACCCCCAGAGACTTCCAGACACCCCAGAGACTCCCAGAAACCCTCAGAGACCCCCCAGGGACCTCCAGAGACCCCAGAGACTCCAAGAGATCCCCAGAGACCCCCACGGAGACCCCCAGGGACCCCCAGAGACCCCCCAGAGACCCCCCAGGGACCACCAGAGACCCCCCAGAGATTCTCAGAGACCTCCAAGGACTCCCAGACACCCGCCGAGACCCGCCAGGGACCCCCAGAGACCCTCAATAGATCACCAGGGACCGCCCAAGGACCCCCACAGACCCGCAGACACCCCCAGAGACTCCCAGGGGCCCCCAGAAACTCCCAGAGACCCTTGAGGGACCCGCAGAGACCCCTGAGGGACCCCCAGAGACTTCCAGACACCCGCCAGGAACCCTCAGATGCCCCCAGAGACCCCCAGAGATCCCCAGAGATCCCCAGACCCCTCCAGGGACCCCCAGAGACCCCCAGAGACCCGCAGGGACCCCCAGGGACCCACAGAGACCCCCCAGAGACTCTCAGAGACCTCCAGGGACTCCCAGACACACGCCGAGACCCCCAGGGACCCCCAGAGACCCCCAGACACCCGCCAGGGACCCTCAGATGCCCCCAGAGACCCCCAGAGATCCCCAGAGACCCCCAGACCCCTCCAGGGACCCCCAGACACCCTCAGAGACCCCCAGAGACCCCCAGGGACCCCCAGAGACCCTCCAGAGACCCCGAGAGACTCTCAGAGATCCCCCAGAGATTCCACAGGGACCCCCAAGGACCCCCTAGGGACCCCCACAGATCCCCAGAGACCCCCCCTGTGACCCCCAAAGAACTCCCCTGGGGATCTCCTGGGACCCCCAGAAACCCCCAGACACCCCCAGAGACTCCCAGA
The DNA here is from genome assembly GCF_047495875.1 of Pithys albifrons albifrons. Lineage (NCBI taxonomy): Eukaryota > Metazoa > Chordata > Aves > Passeriformes > Thamnophilidae > Pithys > Pithys albifrons. Next base: position 22,322,743 of record NC_092469.1, read on the forward strand.
GACCCCCCAGGGACCCTCAGACACCCCCAGAGACTCCCAGAGACCCCCAGAGACCCTCAGGGACCCACCTTTGGACCCCCAGAGGACCCCAGGGACCCACAGGATCCTCTCATAGATCCACCAGAGACCCCCATAGATCCCACAGAGACCTCCAGAGAACCCCAGAGACCACCAGAGATGCTCCAGAGACACCCCAGAGACCCCCACAGAGATCCCCGGTGCCCGAAATGTCGTCCCTCGGGGAACCCCCTTGGGGACCCCCGGTGCCCGAAATGTCGTCCCTCGGGGAACCCCCTTGGGGAGCCCCGGCGCCCGAGGTGTCGCCCCTCGGCAACCCCCCCCTTCGGGGACTTCCGGCGCCCGAAATGTCGCCCCTTGGTAACTCCCCATTTGGGGACCCCCGGTGCCCGAGGTGTCGCCCCTCAGCAGCCACCCCTTGGGGAGCCCCGGTGCCCGAAATGTCGTTCCTCGGACAACCCCCTTGGGGACCTGCTGTGCTCGAAATGTCGTCCCTCGGACACCCGCCTTAGGGACCCCTGGTGCCCGAAATGCCGTCCCTCGGCCAACCTCCTTGGGGACCCCAGAGACCCCCAGAGGACCCCCCCAGGGACTCCACAGGGACCCCCAGAGACCCCAGAGATTCCCAGACACTCCCAGGGACCCCCATGGACCCCCCAGGGACCCCCAGGATGCTACCGAGATCTCCCAGAGAACCCCCACTTTCCCCCAGAGACCCCCCAGAGACTGTCAGAGACCCCCAGACACCCCCAGACATCCCAGGGACCCCCCTAGACCTCCAGACACCCCCCAGGGACTCCCAGACGCCCCCACGGAACCACAGGGCCCCCCCAGAGACCCCCAGAGACTCTCAGAGACCCCCCAGGGACCCCCAGAGAGCCCACTGGGACTCCCCAGGGACCCCCAGAGACTCCCCATAGATCACCAGGGACTGCCCAGGGACCCCCGCAGACCCCCAGACACCCCCAGAGACTCCCAGAGGGCCCCAGAAACTCCCGGAGATCCCTCAGGGACCCGCAGAGACCCCTCAGGGACCCCCAGAGACTCCCAGACATCCCAGAGACTCCCAGAAACCCTCAGAGACCCCCCAGGGACCTCCAGAGACCCCAGAGACTCCAAGAGATACTCAGAGACCCCCAGGGAATCCCCAGGGACCACCAGAAAGCCCCAGAGACCCCCCAGAGACCCCCCAGGGTCCACCAGAGAGCCCCCAGAGATTCTCAGAGACCTCCAGGGACTCCCAGACACCCGCCGAGACCCCCCAGGGACTCTCAGAGGCCCTCCATAGATCACCAGGGTCTGCCCAAGGACCCCCACAAACCCCCAGACACCCGCAGAGACTCCCGGGCCCCCCAGAAACTCCCAGAGACCCCTCAGGGACCCGCAGAGATCCCTGAGGGACCCCCAGAGACTCCCAGACACTCGCCAGGGACCCTCAGATGCCCCCAGAGACCCCGAGAGATCCCCAGAGACCCCCAGACCCCTCCAGGGACCCCCAGACACCCGCAGAGACCCGCAGGGACCCCCAAGGACCCCCAGAGACCCCCCCAGAGACTCTCAGAGACCTCCAGGGACTCCCAGACACACGCCGAGACCCCCCAGGGATCCCCAGAGACCCCCAGACACACGCCAGGGACCCTCAGATGCCCCCAGAGATCCCCAGAGATCCCTAAAAACCCCCAGACCCCTCCAGGGACCTCCAGACACCCCCAGACACCCCCAGAGACCCCCAGAGACCCCCAGGGACCCCAGAGACCCTCCAGAGACCCCCAGAGACTCTCACAGTACCCCAGGGACCCCACAGGGACCCCCAAGGACCCCCTAGGGTCCCCCACAGGTCCCCAGAGACACCCCCTGTAACCCCGAAAGAACTGCCCTGGGGATCTCTTAGGACCCCCCAGAAACCCCCAGACACCCCTGGAGACTCCCAGAGACCCCCAGAGACCCTCAGGGACCCCCCAGGGACCCCCATAGACCGCCCAGAGATCACGAGATGCCCCCCAGAAACCTCCAGAGGCCCCTCCAGAGATCACGAAAAACCCCTCTGAGACCCCCAGGGACCTCCAGAGACCCCCAGGGACCCACCTTGGGACCCCCAGAGGACCCCAGGGACCCACAGGAACCCCTCATAGATCCACCAGAGACCCCCATAGATCCCACAGAGACCTCCAGAGAACCCCAGAGACCACCAGAGATGCTCCAGAGACACCCCAGAGACCCCCACAGAGATCCCCAGACCCCTCCAGGGACCCCCAGACACCCGCAGAGACCCCCAGAGACCCCCAGAGACCCCCACAGAGATCCCCGGTGCCCGAAATGTCGTCCCTCGGGGAACCCCCTTGGGGACCCCCGGTGCCCGAAATGTCGTCCCTCGGGGAACCCCCTTGGGGAGCCCCGGCGCCCGACGTGTCGTCCCTCGGCAACTTCCCCCTTCGGGGACTTCCGGCGCCCGAAATGTCGTCCCTCGGACAACCCCCCATTTGGGGACCCCCGGTGCTCGAGGTTTCGCCCCTCGGCAACCACCCCGTGGGGACCCCCGGTGCCCGAAATGTCGTCCCTCGGACAACCCCCTTGGGGACCCACGGTGCCCGAAATGTCGTCCCTCGGGGAACCCCCTTGGGAAGCCCTGGCGCCCGAGGTGTCGCCCCTCGGGAACCCCCGCCTTTGGGGACTTCCGGCACCCGAAATGTCGCCCCTTGGCAACCCCCCATTTGGGGACCCCCAGTGCCCGAGGTGTCGCCCCTCGGCAACCACCCTTTGGAGAACCTCGGCGCCCGAGGCATCGCCACTTGGCCGCTCCCCCTTGTGAACCCCCGGCGCCCGAGGCGTCGCCCCTTGGCAACCCCACCTTGGGGACTCTCGGCGCCCAAGGCGTGTGTGCTCGGTAACCCCCCTTTCGGGGACCCCCGGCCCCCGAGGCGTCGCTCATGGCAAACCCCTCTTTGGGGACCCCCGGCGTCCGAGGCGTCACCCCTCGGCAACCCCGCCTTGGGTACCCTCGTCGCCCAAGGCTTCGCCCCTCGGCAACACCCCCATGGGGACCACCGGCGCCCGAGGGCTCGTCCCACGGCAACTCCCCTGGGGGACCCCCGACGCCCGAGGTGTCGCCCCTTGGCAACTCCCCCTTGGGGATCACTGGCGCCCGAGGCGTCGCCCCTAGGCAACCCCCTCATGGGAACCCTCGGCGCCCGAGGCGTCGCCCCTCGGCAACAACCTCTTGGAGACCCCCGGCGCCCGAGGCGTCGCCACTCGGCCACTCCCCCTTGGGAATACCCGCCGCTCGAGACATCGCCCCTCGGCATCCCCCCTTTTGGGAACCACCGGCACCGGAAGCGTCGCTTCTCGGCAACAACATCTTGGGGACCCCCGGTGACCATGCGTCACCCCTCGGCAGCCCCCCCTTGGGGACTTCCGGCGCCCGAGGCGTCACCCCTCGGCAACCCCCCTTTGGGGACCCCCGGCACCTGAGGCGTCGCCCCTAGGCAACTCCCCCTTTTGGACCCCCGGCGCCCACCAGAGATGGTCCAGAGACACCCCAGAGACTCCCACAGAGATCCCCGGTGCCTGAAATGTCGTCCCTCGAGCAACCCTTTTGGGGACCCCCGGTGCCCAAAATGTCGTCCCTCGGGGAACCCCCTTGGGAAGCCCTGGCGCCCGAGGTTTCGCCCCTCGGCAACCCCCTCTTTGGGGACCCCCGGCACCCGAGGCGTCGCCCCTAGGCAACCCCCCCTTTTGGACCCCCGGCACCCAAAGTGTCGCCCTATCGCAACTCCCCTTGGGGACCCTCGGCGCCCGAAGCGTCCCTGTCTCGGCAACCCCGCCTTGAGGACCCCCCGCACTCAAGTGGTCGCCCCTTTGGCAATCCCTTTCTTTGAGGACCTATGGGGCCCGAGGGGTCGCCCCTCGGCAACCCCGCCTTTCGGACCCCCGTCGCCCCAGGCTATGCCATCCGACAATCCCCCCATGGGGACCACCGGCGCTAGAGGGCTCGTCCCACGGCAACCCCCTTTTGGGAACCCCAGAGCCTGATGCGTCGCCCCTCGGCAACCCCGCCTTTGGGACCCCCGTCGCCCGAGGCTTTGCAATTCGACAATCCCCCCATGGGGACCACTGGCGCCTGAGGGCTCGTCCCACGGCAACCCCCCCTTGGGAACCCCAGAGCCTGAGGTGTCGCCCCTCGGCAACCCTCCCTTTGGGGACCCTCGCGACCGAGGCGTCGCCCCTCGGCAACCTTTGCTTGGGGACCCCCGGCACCCGAGGGACGCGCCTCGGCAACCCCATCTCGGGGACCCTCGTCGCCCGAGGCATCCACCCTCGGCAACCACCCCTTTGGGACTCCCGGCGCTCGTGGCGTAACCCCTCGGCAACCCCCCTTTGGGGACCCCCGGCGCCTTAGGTCTTGCCCCCGGGGACCGAGGGACGCCCCTCGGAAATCCCCTTTGGGGACTCGCGGCCGCCGAGGGACGGCCCTCGGAAACCCAACCTTGGGGAACCCCAGCGACCGAGGCGTCGCCCCTCGGCAACCCCCCCTTTGGGATTCCCAGGCGCCCGAGGCGTCGCTTCTCGGCAACCCCCTTTTGGGGTCCCCCAGTGCCCAAAATGTCGTCCCTCTGGAATCCTCCATGGGGAACCCGCTGCCCGAAATGTCATCCCTCAGCAACCCCCCCTTCCAGAACCCCCGGCGCCCGAGGCGCCTCCTCTCGGCAACCCCCCTCTTAGGGACCTACGGCGCCCGAGGCGTCGCCCCTAGGCAACCCCCCCATGGAAACCCCCGGCGCCCGAGGCGCCGCCCCTCGGTAACCCCCCTCTTGGGGACCCTCGGCACCGGAGGCGTCACCCTCCGGCACCCCCCCCTTGGGGACCTTTGGCGCCCGAGGCGTCTCCGCTTGGCAAGCCGCCCTTGGGGACCCCCGGCACCCGATGCGTCGCCCCTAGGAAACCCCCCCATGGGAACCCTTGAATCCCGAGGCGTCGCCCCTCGGCAACCCCACCTTGAGGACCCTCGGTGCTCGAGGCGTCGCCCCTTGGCAACCCCGCCTTTGGGACCCTCGGCGTCGGAAGGACGCCCCTCGGCAACCGCCCTTTTGGGACCTCTAGCGCCCGATGCGTCGCCCCTAGGCAACCCCACAATGGGAAACCCCGTCGTCCGAGGCGTCACCCCTCGGCAACCCGCCTCTTTGGGGACCCTCGCGACAGAGGCGTCGCCCCTCGAAAACCCCCCTTGGGGACCCGAGGCGCCCGAGGCGCCGCCTTTTGGCTAGGCTAGCCTTGGAGACTCGCGGTATCTGTGACGCCGCTCCTCGGCCAGCCCTCTCCTTGGGGACCCTCGACGCCCAAGGTGCCGCCCCTTGGCCAGCCCCCCCTTTGGGACCCCCGATGCCTGAGGCTTCGCCCCTCGGCAACCTTGCCTTTGGGACCCCCGGTGTCGGAGTGACATCCCTCGGCAACCCCTCTTTTGGGACCCTCGGCGCCCGAGGAGTTGCATATCGGCAACCAACACTTTTGGACCTTCGGCGCCTGAGGCATCGCCCCTCGGCAACCCCCCATTGGGGACCCCCATCGCTCAAGGCGTCGCATATCGGCAACCTCCCCTTTTGGACCCCTGGCGCCCAAGGCGTCGCCCCTCGGTGAACCCCCTTGGGGACCCCTGGCGCCTGAGGCATCCCCCTCTCGGAAACCTTCCCTTGGGGACTCCCCGCTCCTGAGGGGTTGCCGCTCGGCAACCCCTTTATTTGGGGACCCTCGGAGCCCGAGGTGTCACCCCTCGGTAACCCGCACTTTGGGGACCCTCGCGACTGAGGCATCGCTTTTCGGCAACCCCTCTTTGGGGACCCCCGGCGCCCAAGGCGCCGCCCCTCGGCTAGCCCCGCCTTGGGGATCTGCGACACCCATGGTGCCGCCCCTCGGCCAGCCCCCCCTTGGAAACCCCTGACGCCCAAGGCGCCGACCCTTGGCCAGCCCCCCCTTGGGGACCCTCGGCGCCCGAGGCGTCGCCCATCGGCAACCCTGCCTTTGGGACCCTGGCGGCGGAAGGACGCCCTTCAGCAACTCCCCTTTTGGGACCCCCGGCGCCCGAGTGACGCGCCTCGGCAACCCCATCTTGGGGACTCCCGGCGCCCGAGGCGCCGCCCCTCGGCCAGCCCCCCTTTGGGGACCCTCGGCACCCAAAGCGCCCACACTCGGCCAGCCCCCTCTTTTGGGACCGCCGGCGCCCGAGGCATCGCCCCTCGGCAACCTCCCCTTGGGGAGTCCCGGCGACCGATGTGTCGCCCCTCGGAAACCCCTCCTAGGGGACCCCCGGCGCCCGAGGGCTCGCCCCTCGGCAACCCCCTTGTTTGGGGACCCCCGGCACCCGAGGTGTTGCCTCTCGGCAACCCTGCCTTGGGGAGCCCCGGAGCCCGAGGTGTCGCATCTCGGCAATACCCCCTTGGAGAGCCCCGGCGCCCGAGGTGTCGCCTCTCGGCAGCCCCGACTTGGAGAGCTCCGGCGACTGAAATGTCCTTCCTCGGCATCCCCCCTTGGGGACCCTCGATGCAGAAAATGTCGTCCCTTGGACCCGCCTCAGTTCCCAAAATGTCACCCCTCGATAACTCCCCCGTCGGGACCCACTGGGTGCCCAAAATTTCGATCTACTCGTCAACCTCACCTTGGGGAATGCCGGCACCTGGGGTGTCGCCCCTCGGCAACTCCCCCTTCGGGACCTCCGGCGACCGAGGCGTCGCTACTCGGCAACCCCTCCTTGGGGACCCTCGGCGACCGAGGTGTTGCCCCTCGGCAACACCCCCTTGGGGAGCACCGGCGCCCGAGGTGTCGCCCCTCGGCAACCTCAACCCGGTGACTCCCGGCGACCGAGGTGTCGGCACTCGGCAACCCCCTCTTGGGAACCACTGGCGACCGAGGTGTCGCCCCTCGGCAACCCCCCCTTGGGGAGCCCTGGAGTCCGAGGTGTCACCCGTTGGCAACCCACCCCTTGGGGAGCCCCGGCGCCTGAGGTGTCGCCCAGCGGAAACCCCCCCTCTGGGACCCCCAGCCCCCGAGGGCTCGCCCCTCGGCGAGCCCTTTTTGGGGACCCCGGGTGACCGAGGTGTTGCCACTCAGCAACCCCCCCCTTGGGGATACCAGGCGCTTGAGGCGTCGCCACTCATCAACCCCCTCTTGCGGAGCCCTGGAGCCCAAGGTGTCGCCCCTTGGTAACCCCCCCTTTGGGGAGGCTCGGCGACCAAGGTGTCGCCCCTTAGGAACCCCTTCTTGGGGACCCCTGATGCCCGACGGCTTGCCCCTCGGCAAACTCCCCCTTGGGGACAACCGGCGCCCGAGGGCTCGCCCATCGGCAACCCCTTTTTGGGGACCTCCGGTGCCCGAAATGTCGCCCCTCAGCAATTACCCTTTGAGGATCCCCGGTGACCGAGGTGTCGCCCCTTGGCAACCCACCCCTTGGGGAGCCCCGGCGCCCGAGGTGTCGCCTCTCGGTAACCCCTTCTTGGGGACCCGAGGCGACCAAGGTGTCGCCCCTCGGGAACCCCTCCATGGGGAGCCCCGGCAACCGAGGTGTCGCCCCTCGGTACCCCCGACTTGGGGAGCCTCAGCGACTGAAATGTCGTTGCTCGGCATCCCCCTCTTGGGGATGAAGAAAATGTCGTCCCTTGGACCCCCCCCAGTGCCCAAAATGTCGCCCCTCGAGAACTCTCTCGTTGGGACCCACTGGGTGCCCAAAATGTCGATCCCCTCGGCAACCCCCTTTTGGGGAACGACGGCGCCCGAGGTGTCGCCACTCGGCAACGCCCCCTTGGGGACTCCCGGCGCCCCAGGTTTCGCCCTTTGGTAAGCCCCCCTTGGGTATCCCCGGCGCCCGAGGTATCGCCCCTCGGCAACCCCCCCTTAGGGACCCCCGGCTCCCGAGGTGTCGCCCATCGGCAGCCCCCCCTTAGGGACCCCCGGCGCCCGAGGTGTCGCCCCTCGGAAACCCCCCCTTGGAGACCCGAGGCGTCTGAGGTGTCGCGCCTCGGCAACCCCCACTTCGGGACCCCCGGCGCCCGAGGCGTCGCCCTTCGGCCACCCCCCCCTTGGAAACCACCGGCGCCCGAAATGTCGTCCCTCGGCAACCCCCCCTTGGGGACCCTCGGCACCCAAGGCGTCGCCCCTCGGCAACCCCCCCTTGGTGACCCTCGGAGCCCGAGGCGTCGCCCCTCGGCAACCCCCTTTTGGGGACCCCCGGCACCCGAGGCGTCGACCCTCGGCAACTCCCCCTTTGGGTGCTCCAGTGCCCAAAATGTCGTCCCTCGGGAATCCTTCTTGGGGAACCCGCTGCCCGAAATGCCGTCCCTCGGCAACCCCCCCTTCGGGGACCCCTGGCGCCCGAGGCGCCTCCCCTCGGCAACCCCCCTTAGGGACCTACGGCGCCCGAGGCTCTGCCCCTCGGAACCCCCCCCTTGGGGACCCCCGGCGCCCGAGGCTTTGCCCCATGGCTGGCGCACATTGGGGACCTTTGACGCCCGAGTCGTCGCCCCACGGCAACCAACCTTCGGGGACCCTCGACGCCCAAGAGCTCGCCCCTCGGCAACCCCCCCTTGGGTACCGCCGGCGCCCGAGGCGCCGCCTCTCGGCCAGCTTCGACTTGGGGACCCATGGCAGCCGGGGACCCCACCTGCGTGCTTGAAATGTTGCCCTCCCGAAAACACCTATTGGGGAGCCCTGGTGCCAAAAATGTGGGCCCTCGGGAACCCCCCTTTGGGGACCCGGGTGCCCAAAGCGTCGTCCCTTGGGAACCTCCCTTAGGGACCCCCGGTGCTCAAAATGTCGGCCCTCGGGAGCCCGACTTGGGGACCCCCGGTGCCCAAAAGTTCGTCTCTCGGAAACCTCCCTTGGGGACCCCCGGCCCCAAAAATGTTGCCCCTCGGGAACCCCCCTTGGGGAACCCCGGTGCCCAAAATTTCGAGCTTCCGGAATCCCCCTTGGGGACCCCCGGTGCCCAAAATGTCGACCCTCGGGAAGCCCCCTTGGGGACCCCCGGTGCCCAAAATGTCGTCCCTCGGGAACCCCCCTTGGGGACCCCCGGTGTCCAAAATGTCGTCCGTCGGGAACCCCCCTTGGGGACCCCCGGTGCCCAAAATGTCGGCCCTCGGGAACCCCCCTTGGGGACCCCCGGCGCCTAAAATGTCGTCCCTCGGGAACCCCCCTTGGGGACCCCCGGTGCCCAAAATGTCGGCCCTCGGGAACCCCCCTTGGGGACCCCCGGCACCCAAAATGTCGTCCGTCGGGAACCCCCCTTGGGGACCCCCGGTGCCCAAAATGTCGGCCCTCGGGAACCCCCCTTGGGGACCCCCGGTGCCCAAAATGTCGTCCCTCGGGAACCCCCCTTGGGGACCCCCGGCGCCTAAAATGTCGTCCCTCGGGAACCCCCCTTGGGGACCCCCGGTGCCCAAAATGTCGGCCCTCGGGAACCCCCCTTGGGGACCCCCGGCGCCCAAAATGTCGTCCCTCGGGAACCCCCCTTGGGGACCCCCGGTGCCGAAAATGTCGTCCGTCGGGAACCCCCCCTTGGGGGCCCCCGGCGCCCGAGGTGTCGCCCCTCGGTCCCCCTCTTTGGGATTTCCGGCGCCCGAGGTGTTGCCCAGCGGAAACCCCTCCTTGGGGACCCCCGGCGCCTGAGGCGCCGCCCCTCGGCCAGGCCCGCCTTGGGGACCCTCGGCGCCCGAGGCTCCGCCCCTCGGCCAGGCTCGCCTTGGGGATCCTCGGCGCCCGAGGCTCCGCCCTTCGGCCATCCCCGCCTTGGGGACTTCCGGCGCCCGAGGCGCCGCCCCTCGGCCATCCCCGCCCATGGCGACCCGAGGCGCCCGAGGCGCCGCCCATCGGCCAGCCCCGTCTTGGGGACCCCCGACGACCGAGGTCTCGCCCATCGGCAAACTCCCCCTTGGGGAAAACCAGGGCCTGAGGGCTCGGCCCTCGGCAACCCCCCTTGGGGACCCCCGGCGCCCGAGGTGTCGCCCCTCGGACCCCCTCTTTGGGATCCCCGGCGCCCGAGGTGTTGCCCAGCGGAAACCCCTCCTTGGGGACCCCCAGCTCCCGAGGCGCCGCCCCTCGGCTAGCCCCGCTTTGGGAATCCGCGACGCCCATGTCGCCGCCCCTCGACCAGCCCCCCTTGGGGACCCCTGACGCCCGAGGAGCCGCCCCACGGCAACAACGCCTCAGGGACCCCCAGCGCCGGAGGAGTCGCCGCTCGGCAACCCACCCTTTGGGACCCCCGAAGCCCGAAACGACGCCCGTCGGCAACCCCCCTTTGTAACTCCCAGCGCCGGAGGCGTCGCCCCTCGGCAACCCCCCCTTTTGGGCCCCCTGGGGTCTGTGGCGTCGCTCCTCTTCAACCCCCTCTTGGGGACCCCCGGTGCCCAAAATCTCGCCCCTCGGCAACCCCCCTTTGGGGACCACCGGCGCCCGAGGCGCCGCCCCTAAGCCAGCCCCGCCTTGGGGACCCCCGGCGCCCGAGGCTCCGCCCCTCGGCCAGCCCCGCCTTGGGGACCCGAGGCGCCCGAGGCGCCGCCCCTCGGCAGCACCGTCTTGGGGACTCCCGACGCCCGAGGCGCCGCCCAACGGCCAGCCCCGCCTTGGGGACCCCCGGCATTCGAGGCTCCGCCCCTCGGCCAGCCCCGCCTTGGGGAACCCCGGCGCCCGGGACGCCACCCATCGGCCAGCCCCGCCTTGGGGACCCCCGGCGCCTGAGGCTCCGCCCCTCGGCCAGGCCTGCCCTGGGGACCTTCGGCGCCCGAGGCTCCGCCCCTCGGCCAGCCCCGCCTTGGGGACCCCCGGCATTCGAGGCTCCGCCCCTCGGCCAGCCCCGCCTTGGGGACCCCAGGCGCCCGAGGCTCCGCCCCTCGGCCAGCCCCGCCTTGGGGACCCTCGGCTCCCGAGGCTCCGCCCCTCGCCCAGGCCCGCCTTGGAGACCCTTGGCGCTCGAGGCTCCGCCCCTCGCCCAGGCCCGCCTTGGGGACCCTCGGCGCCCGAGTCTTCGCCCCTCGGCAACCCCCTTTTGGGGACCCCCGGCGCCCGAGGCGTCGACCCTCGGCAACTCCCCCTTGGGGTGCACCAGTGCCCAAAATGTCGTCCCTCGGGAATCCTTCTTGGGGAACCCGCTGCCCGAAATGTCGTCCCTCGGCAACCCCCCCTTCGGGGACCCCTGGCGCCCGAGGCGCCTCCCCTCGGCAATCCCCCCTTAGGGACCTACGGCGCCCGAGGCTCCGCCCCTCGGAACCCCCCCTTGGGGACCCCCGGCGCCCGAGGCTCCGCCTTTCGGCCAGCCCCGCTTTCGGGACCCTCGGCGCCCGAGGCTCCGCCCCTCGGCCAGGCCTGCCTTGGGGACCCCTGGCGCCCGAGGCTCCGCCCCTCGGCCAGCCCCGCCTTGGGGACCCTCGGCGCCCGAGGCTCCGCCCCTCGGCCAGGCCCGCCTTGGGGAGCCTTGGCGACCGAGGCTCCGCCCTTCGGCCAGCCCCGCCTTGGGGACTTCCGGCGCCCGAGGCTCCGCCCCTCGGCCATCCCCGCCCATGGCGACCCGAAGCGCCCGAAGCGCCGCCCATCGGCCAGCCCCGCCTTGGGGACCCCCGACGACCGAGGTCTCGCCCATCGGCAAACTCCCCCTTGGGGAAAACCAGGGCCTGAGGGCTCGGCCCTCGGCAACCCCCCTTGGGGACCCCCGGCGCCCGAGGTGTCGCCCCTCGGACCCCCTCTTTGGGATCCCCGGCGCCCGAGGTGTTGCCCAGCGAAAACCCCTCCTTGGGGACCCCCGGCGCCCGAGGCGCCGCCCCTCGGCTAGCCCCGCCTTGGGAATCCGCGACGCCCATGGCGCCGCCCCTCGGCCAGCCCCCTTTTGGGGACGCTCGGCACCGAAAGCGCCCACACTCGGCCAGCCCCCCCTTTTGGGACCGCCGGCGCCCGAGGCGTCGCCCCACGGCAACAACGCCTCAGGGACCCCCAGCGCCGGAGGCGTCGCCGCTCGGCAACCCCCCCTTTTGGGCCCCCCGGGGCCTGTGGCGTCGCTCCTCGGCAACCCCCTCTTGGGGACCCCCGGTGCCCAAAATCTCGCCCCTCGGCAACCCCCCTTTGGGGACCACCGGCGCCCGAGGCGCCGCCCCTAAGCCAGCCCCGCCTTGGGGACCCCCGGCGCCCGAGGCTCCGCCCCTCGGCCAGCCCCGCCTTGGGGACCCGAGGCGCCCGAGGCGCCGCCCCTCGGCAGCCCCGTCTTGGGGACTCCCGACGCCCGAGGCGCCGCCCAACGGCCAGCCCCGCCTTGGGGACCCCCGGCATTCGAGGCTCCGCCCCTCGGCCAGCCCCGCCTTGGGGAACCCTGGCGCCTGGGGCGCCACCCATCGGCCAGCCCCGCCTTGGGGACCCCCGGCGCCCGAGGCTCCGCCCCTCGGCCAGGCCTGCCCTGGGGACCTTCGGCGCCCGAGGCTCCGCCCCTCAGCCAGCCCCGCCTTGGGGACCCCCGGCATTCGAGGCTCCGCCCCTCGGCCAGCCCCGCCTTGAGGACCCTCGGCTCCCGAGGCTCCGCCCCTCGGCCAGCCCCGCCTTGGGGACCCTTGGCGCCCGAGGCTCCGCCCCTCGCCCAGGCCCGCCTTGGGGACCCTCGGCTCCCGAGGCTCCGCCCTTCGGCCAGCCCCGTCTTGGGGACCCTCGGCGCTCGAGGCGCCGCCCCTCGGCCAGCCCCGCCTTGGGGACCCCCGGCGCCCGAGGCGTCGACCCTCGGCAACTCCCCCTTGGGGTGCACCAGTGCCCAAAATGTCGTCCCTCGGGAATCCTTCTTGGGGAACCCGCTGCCCGAAATGTCGTCCCTCGGCAACCCCCCCTTCGGGGACCCCTGGCGCCCGAGGCGCCTCCCCTCGGCAACCCCCCCTTAGGGACCTACGGCGCCCGAGGCTCCGCCCCTCGGAACCCCCCCTTGGGGACCCCCGGCGCCCGAGGCTTTGCCCCATGGCTGGCGCACATTGGGGACCTTTGACGCCCGAGTCTTCGCCCCACGGCAACCAACCTTCGGGGACCCTCGGCGCCCAAGAGCTCGCCCCTCGGCAACCCCCCCTTGGGTACCGCCGGCGCCCGAGGCGCCGCCTCTCGGCAGCCTTCGACTTGGGGACCCATGGCGCCCGAGGCTCCGCCCCTCGGCCAGGCCCGCCTTGTGGACCCACGGCGCCCGAGGCTCCGCCCATCGGCCAGCCCCGCTTCGGGGACCCCAGACGCCCGAGGCGCCGCCCCTCGGCCAGGGCCGCCTTAGGGACCCCCCGGCGCCCGAGGCTCCGCCCCTCGGCCAGCCCCGCCTTGAGGACCCTTTGGCGCCCGAGGCTCCGCCCCTCGGCCAGGCCCACCTTTGGGACCGTCGGCGCCCGAGGCGCCGCCTCTCGGCCAGCCCCGCCCTGGGGAGTCCCGGCGCCCGTGGCGTCGCCCCTCGGCAATTCCGCCTTGGGGACCCCAGGGACTCCCTCACCTCGGTGCTTGACATGTCGCCCCCCGGAGTTCCCACCGGGGACCCCACCTCACGGTGCCCAAGATGCCGCCCTCTGGGAGCGCCCGCCGGGAACCCCCGCCCCTGTTGCCTGAAATCCAGGCCCCCCGGGAGCCCCCGCCGGGGACCTCCCGGCGCCCGATGCCCGAAATGTCGCCCCTCGGGAGCCCCACCCGGGGACCCCACCTGCGTGCCCGAAATGTCGCCCTCCCGAAAACACCTATTGGGGAGCCCCGGTGCCAAAAATGTGGGCCCTCGGGAACCCCCCTTTGGGGACCCGGGTGCCCAAAGCGTCGTCCCTTGGGAACCTCCCTTAGGGACCCCCGGTGCTCAAAATGTCGGCCCTCGGGAGCCCGACTTGGGGACCCCCGGTGCCCAAAAGTTCGTCTCTCGGAAACCTCCCTTGAGGACCCCGGTGCCCAAAATGCCGTCCGTCGGGAACCCCCCTTGGGGACCCCCGGCGCCCAAAATGTCGGCCCTCGGGAACCCCCCTTGGGGACCCCCGGTGCCCAAAATGTCGGCCCTCGGGAACCCCCCTTGGGGACCCCCGGTGCCCAAAATGTCGGCCCTCGGGAACCCCCCTTGGGGACCCCCGGTGCCCAAAATGTCGTCCGTCGGGAACCCCCCTTGGGGACCCCCGGTGCCCAAAATGTCGTCCCTCGGGAACCCCCCTTGGGGACCCCCAATGCCCAAAATGTCGGCCCTCGGGAACCCCCCTTGGGGACCCCCGGCGCCCAAAATGTCGTCCATCGGGAACCCCCCTTGGGGACCCCCGGTGCCCAAAATGTCGTCCGTCGGGAACCCCCTTGGGGGCCCCCGGCGCCCGAGGTGTCGCCCCTCGGACCCCCTCTTTGGGATCCCCGGCGCCCGAGGTGTTGCCCAGCGGAAACCCCTCCTTGGGGACCCCCGGCGCCCGAGGCGCCGCCCCTTGGCCAGCCCCGCCTTGGGGACCCTCTGCGCCCGAGGCTCCGCCCCTCGGCCAGGCTCGCCTTGGGGACCCTCGGCGCCCGAGGCTCCGCCCTTCGGCCAGCCCCGCCTTTGGGACTTCCGGCGCCCGAGGCGCCGCCCCTCGGCCATCCCCGCCCATGGCGACCCGAGGCGCCTGAGGCGCCGCCCATCGGCCAGCCCCGCCTTGGAGACCCCCGACGACCGAGGTCTCGCCCATCGGCAAACTCCCCCTTGGGGAAAACCAGGGCCTGAGGGCTCGGCTTTCGGCAACCCCCCTTGGGAACCCCCGGCGCCCGAGGTGCCGCCCCTCGGACCCCCTCTTTGGGATCCCCGGCGCCCGAGGTGTTGCCCAGCGAAAACCCCTCCTTGGGGACCCCAGGCGCCCGAGACGCCGCCCCTCGGCCAGCCCCCTTTTGGGGACGCTCGGCACCGAAAGCGCCCACACTCGGCCAGCCCCCCCTTTTGGGACCGCCGGCGCCCGAGGCGTCGCCCCACGGCCACAACGCCTCAGGGACCCCCAGCGCCGGAGGCGTCGCCGCTCGGCAACCCCCCCTTTTGGGCCCCCCGGGGCCTGTGGCGTCGCTCCTCGGCAACCCCCTTCTTGGGGACACCCGGTGCCCAAAATCTCGCCCCTCGGCAACCCCCCTTTGGGGACCACCGGCGCCCGAGGCGCCGCCCCTAAGCCAGCCCCGCCTTGGGGACCCCCGGCGCCCGAGGCTCCGCCCCTCGGCCAGCCCCGCCTTGGGGACCCGAGGCGCCCGAGGCGCCGCCCCTCGGCAGCCCCGTCTTGGGGACTCCCGACGCCCGAGGCGCAGCCCAACGGCCAGCCCCGCCTTGGGGACCCGAGGCGCCCGAAGCGCCGCCCCTCGGCAGCCCCGTCTTGGGGACTCCCGACGCCCGAGGCTCCGCCCCTCGGCCAGCCCCGCCTTGGGGAACCCCGGCGCCCGGGACACCACCCATCGGCCAGCCCCGCCTTGGGGACCCGAGGCGCCCGAGGCGCCGCCCCTCGGCAGCCCCGTCTTGGGGACTCCCGACGCCCGAGGCGCCGCCCAACGGCCAGGCCCGCCTTGGGGACCCGAGGCGCCCGAGGCGCCGCCCCTCGGCAGCCCCGTCTTGGGGACCCCCGGCGCCCGAGGCTCCGCCCCTCGGCCAGGCCTGCCCTGGGGACCTTCGGCGCCCGAGGCTCCGCCCCTCGGCCAGTTCCGCCTTGGGGACCCCCGGCATTCGAGGCTCCGCCCCTCGGCCAGCCCAGCCTTGGGGACCCCAGGCGCCCGAGGCGCCGCCCCTCGGCCAGCCCCGCCTTGGGGACCCTCGGCTCCCGAGGCTCCGCCCCTCGCCCAGGCCCGCCTTGGGGACCCTTGGCGCCCGAGGCTCCGCCCCTCGCCCAGGCCCGCCTTGGGGACCCTCGGCGCCCGAGGCTCCGCCCCTCGGCCAGCCCCGTCTTGGGGACCCTCGGCGCTCGAGGCGCCGCTTCTCGGCCAGCCCCGCCTTGGGGTCCCCCGGCGCCCGAGTCTTCGCCCCTCGGCAACCCTATTTTGGGGACCCCCGGCGCCCGAGGCGTCGACCCTCGGCAACTCCCCCTTGGGGTGCACCAGTGCCCAAAATGTCGTCCCTCGGGAATCCTTCTTGGGGAACCCGCTGCCCGAATTGTCGTCCCTCGGCAACCCCCCCTTCGGGGACCCCTGGTGCCCGAGGCGCCTCCCCTCGGCAACCCCCCCTTAGGGACCTACGGCGCCCGAGGGTCCGCCCCTCGGAACCCCCCCTTGGGGACCCCCGGCGCCCGAGGCTTTGCCCCATGGCTGGCGCACATTGGGGACCTTTGACGCCCGAGGCGCCGCCCCTAAGCCAGCCCCGCCTTGGGGACCCCCGGCGCCCGAGGCTCCGCCCCTCGGCCAGCCCCGCCTTGGGGACCCTCGGCGCCCGAGGCTCCGCCCCTCGGCCAGCCCCGCCTTGGGGACCCGAGGCGCCCGAGGCGCCGCCCCTCGGCAGCCCCGTCTTGGGGACTCCCGACTCCCGAGGCGCCTCCCATCGGCCAGCCCCGCCTTGGGGACCCCCGGCATTCGAGGCTCCGCCCCTCGGCCAGCCCCGCCTTGGGGAACCCCGGCGCCCGGGGCGCCACCCATCGGCCAGCCCCGCCTTGGGGACCCTCGGCGCCCGAGGCTCCGCCCCTCGGCCAGGCCTGCCCTGGGGACCTTCGGCGCCCGAGGCTCCGCCCCTCGGCCAGCCCCGCCTTGGGGACCCCCGGCATTCGAGGCTCCGCCCCTCGGCTAGCCCCGCCTTGGGGACCTGAGGCGCCCGAGGCGCCGCTCCTCGGCAGCCCCGTCTTGTGGACTCCCGACTCCCGAGGCGCCGCCCATCGGCCAGCCCCGCCTTGGGGACCCCCGGCATTCGAGGCTCCGCCTCTCGGCCAGCCCCGCCTTGGGGACCCGAGGCGCCCGAGGCGCCGCCCCTCGGCAGCCCCGTCTTGTGGACTCCCGACTCCCGAGGCGCCGCCCATCGGCCAGCCCCGCCTTGGGGACCCCCGGCATTCGAGGCTCCGCCCCTCGGCCAGCCCCGCCTTGGGGAACCCCGGCGCCCGGGACGCCGCCCATCGGCCAGCCCCGCCTTGGGGACCCTTGGCGCCCGAGGCTCCGCTTCTCGCCCAGGCCCGCCTTGGGGTCCCCCGGCGCCCGAGTCTTCGCCCCTCGGCAACCCCCTTTTGGGGACCCCCGGCGCCCGAGGCGTCGACCCTCGGCAACTCCCCCTTGGGGTGCACCAGTGCCCAAAATGTCGTCCCTCGGGAATCCTTCTTGGGGAACCCGCTACCCGAAATGTCGTCCCTCGGCAACCCCCCCTTCGGGGACCCCTGGCGCCCGAGGCGCCTCCCCTCGGCAACCCCCCCTTAGGGACCTATGGCGCCCGAGGCTCCGCCCCTCGGAACCCCCCCCTTGGGGACCTCCGGCGCCCGAGGCTTTGCCCCATGGCTGGCGCACATTGGGGACCTTTGACGCCCGAGTCGTCGTCCCACGGCAACCAACCTTCGGGGACCCTCGGCGCCCAAGAGCTCGCCCCTCGGCAACCCCCCCTTGGGTACCGCCGGCGCCCGAGGCGCCGCCCCTCGGGCAGCTTCGACTTGGGGACCCACGGCGCCCGAGGCGCCGCCCATCGGCTAGCCCCGCTTCGGGGACCCCAGGCGCCCGAGTCGCCGCCCCTCGGCCAGGGCCGCCTTAGGGACCCTCGGCGCCCGAGGCTCCGCCCCTCGGCCAGCCCCGCCTTGGGGACCCTTGGCGCCCGAGGCTCCGCCCCTCGGCCAGGCCCACCTTGGGGACCCGAGGCGCCCGAGGCGCCGCCCCTCGGCCAGCCCCACCCTGGGGACCCCCGGCGTCCGTGGCGTTGCCCCTCGGCCAGCCCCGCCTTGGGGTCCCCAGGCACTCTCCCACCCCGGTACCCGACATGTCGCCCCCCGGAGTTCCTGCCGGGGACCCCACCTCACGGTGCCCGAAATGCTGCCCCCTGGGAGCGTTTGCCAGGGACCCCCCGGCGCCCAGTGCCCGAAATTTCACCCCTCGAGAGCTCCCGCCTGGGATCCCTCCTTCCGGTGCCCGAAATGTCGCCCCCCGGGACCCCCTGCCGGGGAACCCCTTGCGTGCCTGAAATGTCGCCTCCCCAAAAACCCCTATTGGGGACCCCCGGTGCCAAAAATGTTGGCCCTCGGAAACCCCCCTTGGGGACCCTCGGTGCCCAAAATGTCGGCCCTCTGGAACCCCCTTTGGGGACCCCCGGTGCCCAAAATGTCGGCCCTCGGGAACCCCTCTTGGGGACCTCCGGTGCCCAAAATGTCGGCCCTCGGGAACCCCCCTTGGGGACCCCCAGTGCCCAAAATGTCGGCCCTCAGGAACCCCGCTTGGGGACCCCCGGTGCCCAAAATTTCGCACTTCAGGAGGCCGACTCGGGGAACCCCCTTCCCTGGTGTCTGAAGTGTCGTCCCTTGGGAGGCCGACCGGGGGAACCCCCTTCCCTGGTACCCGAAGTGTTACCCTTCGGGTGGCCGCCCAAGGCAACCCTCTTTCCCAGTACCTGAAATGTTGCCCCCGGGGAGGTCGCCAGGGGGAACCCCCTTTCCTGGTGCCCGACCTGTCGCCCCTCGGGAGGCCGCCAGGGGGACCCTCTTTCCCCAGTGCCTGAAGTGTCGCCCCTCGGGAGGCCGCCCAGGGGAACCCCCTTCCTCGGTGCTCAAAGTGTCGCCCCTCGGGATGCCGCCCAGGGGAGCCCTCATCCCCAGTGCCTGAAGTATTGCCCCTCGGGAGGCCGCTGGGGGGAGCCCCCTTTCTCTGAGACCGAAATGTCGCCCATCAGGAGGCCGCCCGGGGCAACACCCTTCCCCAGTGCCCGAAGTGTCGCCCCTTGTGATGCCGCCCGGGAGAACCCCCTTGCCTGGTGCTCGAAGTGTCGCCCCTCGGGATGTCGCCCGGGGGAACCCTCTTCTCCAGTACCCGAAGTGTCGTCCCTCGGGAGGCTGCCCGGGGGAACCCCCTTCCCCGGTGCCTGAAGTGTCGCCCCTCGGGAGGCCACCCGGGGGAACCCTCTTTCCCGGTGCCCAAAATGTCACCCCTCGGGAGGCTGCCCGGGGGACCCCCCTTCCCCAATGCCCGAAGTGTCGGACAACTGTAGGCTTCTCAGGGGAACCCTCCTTCCCAGTACCGAAGTGTTGCTCCTCGGGAGGTCGCCCGGGGTACCCGCCTTTTCCAGTGCACAAAGTGTCACACCACAGGAGGCCGCCGGGGGACCCACCTTTCCCGGTGCCCGAAGTGTTGCACCACAGTAGGCTGCCCAGGGGACCCCCCTTTCCCGGTGCCCAAACTGTCGCCCCTAAGGAGGCCCCCCGAGGGACCCCCATTTCCCGGTTCCCGAAGTGTTGCCCCCTCGAGAGGCCGCCCGGGGGGACCCCCCTTTCCCTGTGCACGAGGTGCCGCCCCTTGGGAGGCCGCTCTGGGAACCCCCCTTCCCCCGTGCCTGAAGTGTCGCCCCTTGGGAGGCCGCCCGGGGGACCCCCTTCCCGGTGCCCGAAGTGTCGCCCTTCGGGAGGCCACCAGGGGGGAACCCTCTTCCATGATGCTAAAAGTGTCGCCCCTCGGGATGCCACCCGGGGGAGCCCCCTTTTCATGAGACCGAAGTGTCACCCCTCGGGAGGCCGCCCGGGGGATCCCCCTTCTCCCGTGCCTGAAGTGTCGCCCCTTGGGCGGCAGCCTGGGGGAACCCTCTTCCATGGTGCTTGAAGTGTCACCCCTTGGGAGGGCGCCCAGGGGAACCACTTTCCCAAGTGCCCGAAGTGTCGCACTACAGTAGGCTGCCCGGGAAACTCCCCTTTCCCAGTGTCCGAAGTGTCGCCCCTCGGGAGGCCGCCCGGGGGACACCCCTTCCCCAGTGCCCGAAGTGTTGCACCTCAGTAGGCTGCCCAGGGGACCCCCCCTTTCCCGGTGCCCGAAGTGTCGCCACTTGGGAGGGCGCCCAGGGGACCCCCCTTTCTCCGTGAACGAAGTGTCGCACTTTGAAAAGCCACCCAAGGGAAACCCCTTTCCCTGAGCTCAAAGTGTCGCCCCGCGGGAGGCCGCCGGGGGGACCCGCCTTTCCCAGTGCGTGAAGGGTCTCCCTTCGGGAGGCTGCCAGGGCGTCCCCCCTTTCCTGGGGCCTGAAGTGTCGCCCCTCGGCAGGGTGTTTGGGGGAACCCCCTTCCCCGGTACCCGAAGTGTTACCCTTCGGGACTCCACCCAGGGGAACCCCCTTCCCAGTACCCGAAATGTCGACCGTCGGGAGGCCGCCCGGGGGAGCCCCCTGCTCCAGTGCCTGAAGTGTTGCCCGTCGGGAGGCCGCGAGGGTGAACCCCCTTCCCAGTGCCCAAAGTGTCGCGCCCTCGGAAGGCCACCCAGGGCAGCCTCCTTTCCCTAAAAGAGAAGTGTCACCCTTCGGGAGGCCACCATGGGGAACCCCCTTCTCTGGAGCCAGAAGTGTTGCCTCTTGGTACGCCTCCCAGGGGAACCCCCTTTTTCTGAGCCCAAAGTGTCAACCTTCGGGTGGCCTCCCAAGAGACCCCCCTTTCCCTGCGACCAAAGTGTCGCCCCTCGGTAGGCCGCCTGGGGGAAACCCCTTTCCCGGTGCCCAAAGTGTTGCCTCTTGGGAGGCCGCCCGGGGGACTCGCCCTTTCCCCGTGCACGAAGTGTCACTCTTCGAAAAGCCGTACGGGGGAACCCACTTCCCTGGTTCCCAAAGTGTCGCTCCTCGGAAGGCTGCCCAGGGGATCCCCCTTTCCCTGAGCTCGAAGAGTCGCCCCACAGGAGGCCACCCGGGAAACTCCCCTTTCCCAGTGCCCGAAGTGTTGCCCCTCAGAAGGCCGCCCGGGAGACCCCTCTTCCCCAGTGCCTGAAGTGTCACCACTTGGGAGGGTGCCCAGCGGGACCCCCCTTTCCCTGTGCATGAAGTGTCGCACTTTGAAAAGCCTCTCGGGGGAACTCCCTTTCCCGGTACCCAAAGTGTCGCCCCTCGGAAGGCTTCCCAGGGGAAACCCCTTTTCCTGAGCTCAAAGTGTCGCCCCGCGGGAGGCCACCTGGGGGAACCCTCTTCTCCGCTGCCCAAAGTGTCGCCCCTCGGGAGGCCGCCCGGGGGAACCCTCTTTCCCAGTGCCCGAAATGTCACCTCTCAAGAGGCTGCCTGGGGGACCCACCTTCCCCAGTGTCTGAAGTGTCGCAGCATTGTAGGCTGCCCAGGGGAACCCTCTTTCCCAGTACCAAAGCGTCGCCCCTCGGGAGGCCGCCCAGGGGAACCCCCTTTCTCTGAGCTCGAAGTGTCACCCCGCGGGAGGCTGCCTGTGGGACGCCCCTTTCCCAGTGCACGAAGTGTTTCCCTTCAGGAGGCCGCCAGTGGGACCCGCCTTTCCTGGTGCCTGAAGTGTTGCCCCTTGGCGGGCCAACCAGGGGAACCTCCTTTCCCGGTACCTGAAGTGTCGCCCCTTGGGAGGCCGCCAGGGGGAGCCCTCTTTCTCAGTGCCTGAAGTGTCGCCCCTCAGGAGGCCGCCCGGGGAAACCCCCTTCCCCTGTTCTCAAAGTGTCGCCCCTCGGGATGCCACCCGGGTGAATCCCCTTCCCCAGTTCTTGAAGTGTCGCACCTCATGAGGCCGCCCGGGAGAGCCCCCTTTCCCTTAGACCAAAGTGGTGCCCCTCGGGAGGCCGCCCGGGGGAACCCCCTTCTCCGGAGCCAGAAGTCTTGCCTTTTGAGACGCCTCCCAGGGGAACCCCCTTTTTCTGAGCCCGAAGTGTCAACCTTCGGGAGGCCTCCCAAGAGACCCCCCTTTCCCTGAGACCGAAGTGTCTCCTCTCGGGAGGCCGCTCGTGTGAACCCCCTTTCCCGGTGCAAGTAGTGTCGCTCCTCGGGAGGCTGCCCTGGCGACCCCCCTTCCCAGGTGCCCAAAGTGTCGCACCACAGGAGGCCGCCCGGGGGACCCCTTTCCCGGTGACTGAAGTGTCGCCCCTCGGAAGGCCGACTGGGGAAACCGCATTCCCCGGTACCCGAAGTTTTACCCTTCGGGAGGCCACCCAGGGGAACCCCCTTCCCCAGTGTCCGAAGTGTCGCAGAAATGTAGGCTGCCCAGGGGAACCCTCTTTCCCTGTACGTCGCCCTTCGGAAGGCTGCCCGGGGGACCCACCTTTTCCGATGCACAAAGTGTCGCCCCTCGGGAGACCGCCTAGCGAACCCCCTTTCCCATATGCCCGAAGTGTCGCACAACAGTAGGCTGCCTGGGAAACTCCCTTTTCCCAGTGCCTGAACTGTCGCCCCTCGGGAGGCCGCCCGGGGGACCCCATTTCCCCGTGCACGCAGTGTCGCTCTTCGAAAAGCCGCCCGGGGGAACCCACATGCCCAATGCCCAAAGTGTTGCCCCTTGGAAGGCTTGCCAGGGGATCCCCCTTTCCCTGAGCTTGAAGTGTCGCCCCGCGGGAGGCCGCCCGGGGAACCCTCTTCTCCAGTGCCCAAAGTGTCGCCCCTCGAGAGGCCACCCGGGGGAACCCTCTTTCCCAGTGCCCAAAATGTCACCCCTCAAGAGGCCGACCGGGGGACCCGCCTTCCCCAGTGCCTGAAGTGTCGCACCACTGTCGGCTTCCCAGGGGAACCCTCTTTCCCAGTACCGAAGTGTTACCCCTCGGGAGGCCTCCCGGGGGACCCGCCTTTCCTGGTGCCCAAAGTGTCGCACCTCAGAAGGCCGCCCAGCAGACCCCCCTTCCCAAGTGCCCGAAGAGTCGCACCACATTAGTCTGTCTGGGAAACTCCACTTTCCCAGTGGCCGAAGTGTCACCCCTCGGGAGGCCGCCTGGGGGACCCCCCTTTCCTGGTTCCCAAAGTGTCGCACCTCGGAAGGCCACCCAGCGGACCCCCCTTCCCAAGTGCCCGAAGAGTCGCACCACATTAGGCTGTCCGGGAAACTTCACTTTCCCAGTGCCCGAAGTGTCGCCCCTCGGGAGGCCGCCCGGGGGACCCCCCTTTCCCCGTGCACGAAGTGTCGCTCTTCAAAAAGCTGCCCGGGGGAACCCACATCCCCGGTGCCCAGTGTCACCCCTCAGAAGGCTTCCCAGGGGATCCCCCTTTCCCTGAGCTTGAAGTGTCGCCCTGCGGGAGGCCGCCCTGGGGAACCCTCCTCTTTGGTGCCCAAAGTTTCGCCGCTCGGGAGACCGCCCTGGGGAACCCTCCTCTTTGCTGCCCAAAGTTTCGCCCCTCGGGAGGCCACCCGGGGGAACCCTCTTTCCCAGTGCCCGAAATGTCACCTCTCATGAGGCTGCCCTGGGGACCCCCCTTCCCCAGTGCCTGAAGTGTCGCCGCTCAGGAGGCCGCCCGGGGGACCCCCCTTTCCACATGCACAAAGTGTCGCTCTTCAAAAAGCCGCCTGGGGGAACCCACATCCCCTGTGCCCAAAGTGTTTCCCCTCAGAAGGCTGCCCAGGGGATCCCCCTTTACCTGAGCTCGAAGTGTCGCTTCGCGGGAGGGCGCCCGGGGGAACCCTCTTCTCCGGTGCCCAAAGTGTCGCCCCTCAGGAGGCCACCCGGGGGAACCCTCTTTCCCAGTGCCCAAAATGTCAACCCTCAAGAGGCCGACCGGGGGACCCGCCTTCCCCAGTGCCGAAGTGTCGCACCACTGTCGGCTTCCCAGGGGAACCCTCTTTCCCAGTACCGAAGTGTCACCCTTCGGGAGGCCGCCCGGAGGACCCGCCTTTCCCGGTGCCCAAAGTGTCGCACCTCGGAAGGCCGCCCAGCGGACCCCCCTTCCCAAGTGCCCGAAGAGTCGCACCACATTAGGCTGTCCGGGAAACTTCACTTTCCCAGTGGCTGAAGTGTCGCCGCTCGGGAGGCCGCCCGGGGGACCCCCCTTTCCTGGTGCCTGAAGTGTCGCAACATGGGAGGCCACCCAGGGGACCCTCCTTTCCCCGTGCACGAAGTGTCGCTCTTCGAAAAGCTGCCCGGGGGAACCCACATCCCCGGTGCCCAGTGTCACCCCTCAGAAGGCTTCCCAGGGGATCCCCCTTTCCCTGAGCTTGAAGTGTCGCCCCGCGGGAGGCCGCCCTGGGGAACCCTCCTCTTTGGTCCCCAAAGTTTCGCTATCGGGAGGCCACCGGGGGGAACCCTCTTTCCCAGT
The DNA here is from genome assembly GCF_047495875.1 of Pithys albifrons albifrons. NCBI lineage: Eukaryota > Metazoa > Chordata > Aves > Passeriformes > Thamnophilidae > Pithys > Pithys albifrons. Next base: position 22,346,846 of record NC_092469.1, read on the forward strand.
GCCCGAAATGTCACCTCTCAAAAGGCTGCCCGGGGGAACCCCCTTCCCCAGTGTCCGAAGTGTCGCAGAAATGTAGGCTGCCCAGGAGAACCCTCTTTCCCTGTACGGAAGTGTCGCCCTTCGGGAGGCCGCCCGGGGGAACCCCCCTTTCCCCGTGCACGAAGTGTTGCTCTTCAAGAAGCCACCCAGGGGAACCCACTTCCCCTGTGCCCAAAGTGTTGCCACTCGGAAGGCTTTCCAGGGGATCCCTCTTTCCCTGAGCTCGAAGTGTCGCCCCGCAGGAGGCCGCCCGGGGGAACCCTCGTCTTTGGTACCCAAATTGTCGCCCCTCGGGAGGCCAACCGGGGGAACCCTCTTTCCCAGTGCCCGAAATGTCACCTCTCAAGAGGCTGCCCGGGGGACCCCCCTTCCCCAGTGCCTGAAGTGTCAGAGCATTGCAGGCTGCCCAGGGGAACCCTCTTTCCCAGTACCAAAGTGTCGCCCCTCGGGAGGCCGCCCAGGGGAACCCCCTTTTCCTGAGCTAGAAATGTCGCCCCGCAGGAGGCCGCCTGTGGGACGCCCCTTTCCCAGTGCGTGAAGTGTCTCCCTTCGGGAGGCCGCCAGTGGGACCCGCCTTTCCTCGTGCCTGAAGTGTCGCCCCTCGGCAGGCCGCCCAGGGGAACCTCCTTCCCCAGTACCCAAAGTGTCGCCCCTCGGGAGGCCGCCAGGGGGAGCCCTCTTCCCCAGTGCCTGAAGTGTCGCCCCTTGGGAGGCCGCCCGGAGCAACCCCCTTCCCCTGTTCTCAAAGTGTCGCTCCTCGGGAGGCCGGCCGGGTGAACCCCCTTCCCCAGTTCTTGAATTGTCGCCTCTCGTGAGGCCGCCCGGGAGAGCCCCCTTTCCCCGAGACCAAAGTGGCGCCCCTCCGGAGGCCGCCCGGGGGAAACCCCTTTCCCGGTGCCAAAAGTGTCACCCCTCGGGAGGCCGCCCGTGAGACCCCCCTTCCTCAGTGCCCAAAGTTTTGTACCACAGTAGGTTGCCCAGGGGATCCCCCTTTCCTGGTGCCCGAATTGTCGCCACTTGGGAGGCCGCCCTAAGGAACCCCCTTTTCCCGGTGCCCGAAGTGTCGCCTCCTTGGAGGCCGCCCGGGGGACCCCCCTTTCCCCGTGCATGAAGTGTCACTCTTCGAAAAGCCGTACAGGGGAACCCACTTCCCCGGTGCCCAAAGTTTCGCCCCTCGGAAGGCTGCCTAGGGGATCCCCCTTTCCCTGAGCTCGAAGAGTCGCCCCACAGGAGGCCGCCCGGGAGACCCCCCTTCCCCAGTGCCCGAAGTGTTGCACCATAGTAGGCTGCCTGGGGGACCCCCCTTTCCTGGTGCCCGAAGTGTCGCCACTTGGGAGGACGCCCAGGGGACCCCCCTTTCTCCGTGCACGAAGTGTCGCACTTTGAAAAGCCTCTCGGGGGAACTCCCTTTCTCGGTACCCAAAGTGTCGCCCCTCGGAAGGCTGCCCAGGGGAAACCCCTTTTCCTGAGCTCAAAGTGTCGCCCCGCGGGAGGCCGCCCGGGGGAACCGCCTTTCCCAGTGTGCGAAGTGTCTCCCTTCGGGAGGCCGCCAAGGGTCCCCCCTTTCCTGGTGCCTGAAATGTCGCCCCTTGGCAGGCCGTTTGGGGGAACCCCCTTCCCCGGTACCCGAAGTGTTACCCTTCGGGACTCCGCCCAGGGGAACCCATTTCCCTGGTACCCTAAGTGTCGCCTGTCGGGAGGCCACCCGGGGGAGCCCCCTTCCCCAAAGCCTGAAGTGTTGCCCGTAGGGAGGCCGCGCGGGTGAACCCCCTTCCCAGTGCCTAAAGTGTTGCCCCCTCGGAAGGCCACCCGGGGCAGCCCCCTTTCCCTGGGACCGAAGTGTCGCCGCTCCAGAGGCCGCCTGGGGGAAACGCCTTTCCTGATGCCAAAAGTGTCGCCCTTTGGGAGGCCGCCCTGGGGAACCCCCTTTCACGGTGCCTTAAGTGTCGCACCTCGGGAAGCCGCCCGGGAGACCCCCGTTCCCCAGTGCCCGAAGTGTTGTACCACAGTAGGCTGCCCAGGGGATCCCCCTTTTGTGGCGTCCGAAGTGTCGCCACTTGGGAGGCCGTCCGGGGGACCCCCCTTTCCCCGTGCATGAAGTGTCGCACTTTGAAAAGCCGCCCAGGGGAACCCCCTTCCCCGGTACCCAAAGTGTTGCCCCTCGGAAGGCTGCCCAGTGGACCCTCCTTCCCAAGTGCCCGAAGTGTCGCACCACAGTAGGCTGCCCAGGAAACGTCTCCTTTCCCACTGCCCTAAGTGTCGCCCCTCGGGATTCTGCCCGGGGGACAACCCTTCCCCAGTGCCTGAAGTGTTGCACCACATTAGGCTGTCCGGGAAACTCCACTTTCCTAGGGCCCGAAGTGTTGCCCCTCGGGAGGCCGCCCAGGGGACCCCGCTTTCCCCGTGCACGAAGTGTCACTCTTCTAAAAGCCACCCGGGGGAACCCACTTTCCCGGTGCCCAAAGTGTCGCCCCTCAGAAGGCTTCCCAGGGGATCCCTCTATCCCTGAGCTTGAAGTGTCGCCCCGCGGGAGGCCGCCCAGGGGAACCCTTCTCTTTGGTGCCCAAAGTGTCGCCCCTCGAGAGGCCAACCGGGGGAACCCTCTTTCCCAGTGCCTGAAAAGTCACCTCTCAAGAGGCTGCCCTGGGGACCCCCCTTCCCCAGTGCCTGAAGTGTCGCAGCATTGTAGGCTGCCCAGGGGAACCCTCTTTCCCTGTACCAAAGCGTCGCCCCTCGGGAGGCAGCCAGGGGGAGCCCTCTTCCCCAGTGCCTGAAGTGTCGCCCCTCGGGAGGCCGCCCGGGGAAACCCCCTTCCCCTGTTCTTGAAGTGTCGCCCCTCATGAGGCTGCACAGGGGAGCCCCCTTTCCCTGAGACCGAAGTGGCGCCCCTCGGGAGGCCGCCCGGGGGAACCCCCTTCTCTGGAGCCAGAAGTTTTGCCTTTTGGGACGCCTCCCGGGGGAACCCCCTTTTTCTGAGCCCGAAGTGTCAACCTTCGGGCGGCCTCCCAAGAGACCCCCCTTTCCCTGAGACCGAAGTGTCGCCCCTCGGGAGGCCGCCCGTGAGACTCCACTTCCCCAGTGCCCGAAGTGTTGTACCACAGTAGGCTGCCCAGGGGATCCCCCTTTCCCGGTGCCCGAAGTGTCGCCACTCAGGAGGCCGCCCGGGGGACCCCCCTTTACCCGTGCACGAAGTGTCGCTCTTCGAAAAGCCACTCGGGGGAACCCCCTTCCCCGGAGCCCAAAGTGTCGCCCTTCGGAAGGCTGCCCAGGGGATCCCCCTTTCCCTGAGCCCGAAGTGTCGCCCTGTGGGAGGCCACCCGGGGGAATGCTCTTTCCCGGTGCCCGAAATGTCACCCCTCAAGAGGCCGCCCAGGGGACCCCCCTTCCCCAGTGCCTGAAGTGTCGCACCACTGTTGGCTTCCCAGGGGAACCCTCTTTCCCAGTACTGAAGTGTCGCACCTTGGATGGTCGCCCAGCGGACCCCCCTTCCCAAGTGCCCGAAGTGTCGCACAACATTAGGCTGCCCAGGAAATTCCACTTTCCCTGTGCCCAAAGTGTCGCCCCTCGGCGGCCTCCCGGGGGATCCCCCTTCCCTGGGTACCCGAAGTGTCTCCCCTCGGGAGGCCGCTCGTGTGAACCCCCTTTCCCGGTGCAAGTAGTGTTGCTCCTCGAGAGGCTGCCCTGGCGACCCCCCTTCCCAGGTGCCCAAAGTGTCGCACCACAGGAGGCCGCCCGGGGGACCCCCTTCCCGGAGCCTGAAGTATCGCCTCTCGGGAGGCCACCCGGGGGACCCCTATTTCCCGATGCCTGAAGTGTCGCCCCTGGAAAGGCTGACCGGGGGAACCACATTCCCCGGTACCCGAAGTTTTACCCTTCGGGAGGCCGCCCAGGGGAACCCCCTTCCCCAGTGTCCGAAGTGTCGCACAACAGTAGGCTGCCCGGGAAACTCCCCTCTCCCAGTGCCTGAAGTGTCGCCCCATGGGAGGCCGCCCGGGGGACCCCCCTTTCCCCGTGCACAAAGTGTTGCTCTTCAAAAAGCCTCCCGGGGGAACCCACATCCACGGTGCCCAGTGTCACCCTTCGGAAGGCTTCCCAGGGGATCCCCCTTTCCCTGAGCTTGAAGAGTCACCCCGCAAGAGGCCGCCCGGGGGATCCCTCTTCTCCGGTGCCCAAAGTGGTGCCCCTCGGGAGGCCGCCCGGGGGAACCCCCTTCTCCGGAGCCAGAAGTTTTGCCTTTTGGGACGCCTCCCGGGGGAACCCCCTTTTTCTGAGCCCGAAGTGTCAACCTTCGGGCGGCCTCCCAAGAGACCCCCCTTTCCCTGAGACCGAAGTGTCGCCCCTCGGGAGGCCGCCCGTGAGACTCCACTTCCCCAGTGCCCGAAGTGTTGTACCACAGTAGGCTGCCCAGGGGATCCCCCTTTCCCGGTGCCCGAAGTGTCGCCACATGGGAGGCCACCCGCGGGACCCCCCTTTCCTGGTGCCCGAAGTGTCGCCACATGGGAGGCCACCCGGGGGACCCTCCTTTCCCCGTGCACGCAGTGTCGCTCTTCGAAAAGCTGCCCGGGGGAACCCACATCCCCTGTGCCCAAAGTGTTGCCCCTCGGAAGGCTTCCCAGGGGATCCCCCTTTACCTGAGCTTGAAGTGTCGCTTCGCGGGAGGCCGCCCAAGGGAACCCTCTTCTCCGGTGCCCAAAGTGTCGCCCCTCGAGAGGCCGCCCGGGGGACCCCTCTTCCCCAGTGCCTGAAGTGTCACACCACTGTCGGCTTCCCAGGGGAACCCTCTTTCCCAGTACCGAAGTGTCACCCCTCGGGAGGCCACCTAGCGGACCCACCTTCCCAAGTGCCCGAAGAGTCACACCACATTAGGCTGTCCGGGAAACTCCACTTTCCCAGTGCCCAAAGTGTCGCCACTTGGGAGGCCGCCCGGGGGACCCCCTCTTTCCCCGTGCACGAAGTGTCGCTCTTCGAAAAGCCACCCAGGGGAACCCACATCCCCGGTGCCCAAAGTGTCGCCCCTCGGAAGGCTTCCCAGGGGATGCCTCTTTCCCTGAGCTTGAAGTGTCGCCCCGCGGGAGGCCGCCCTGGGGAACCCTCCTCTTTGGTCCCCAAAGTTTCGCCCCTCGGGAGGCCACCTGGGGGAACCCTCTTTCCCAGTGCCCGAAATGTCACCACTCAAGAGGCTGCCCGGGGGACCCCCCTTCCCCAGTGCCTGAATTGTCGCCCCTCGGGAGGCCCCCCGGGGGACCCCCCTTTCCCCATGCACGAAGTGTCGCTCTTCGAAAAGCTGCCCGGGGGAACCCACATCCCCTGTGCCCAAAGTGTTGCCCCTCGGAAGGCTTCCCAGGGGATCCCCCTTTACCTGAGCTTGAAGTGTCGCTTCGCGGGAGGGCGCCCGGGGGAACCCTCTTCTCCGGTGCCCAAAGTGTCGCCCCTCGGGAGGTCAACCGGGGGAACCCTCTTTCCCGATGCCCAAAATGTCACCCCTCAAGAGGCTGCCCGGGGGACCCGTCTTCCCCAGTGCCTGAATTGTCGCACCACTGTCCGCTTCCCAGGGGAACCCTCTTTCCCAGTACCGAAGTGTCACCCCTCGGGAGGCCGCCCCGGGGACCCGCCTTTCCTGGTGCCCAAAGTGTCGCACCTCGGAAGGCCGCCCAGCGGACCCCCCTTCCCAAGTGCCCGAAGAGTCGCACCATATTAGGCTGTCCGGGAAACTCCACTTTCCCAGTGCCTGAAGTGTCGCCCCTCGGGAGGCCGCCCGGGGGACCCCCCCTTTCCCAGTGCCCGAGGTGTCGCCCCTCAGAAGGCCACCCGGGGGACCCCCCTTTCCCCGAGCACGAAGTGTCGCTCTTCAAAAAGCCACCCAGGGGAACCCACTTCCCCTGGGCCCAAAGTGTCACCCCTCGGAAGGCTTCCCAGCGGATCCCTCTTTCCCTCAGCTCGAAGTGTCGCCCTGCGGGAGGCCGCCCAGGTAACCCTCCTCTTTGGTGCCCAAAGTGTCACCCCTCGGGAGGCCACCCAGGGGAACCCTCTTTCCCAGTGCCCGAAATGTCACCTCTCAAGAGGCTGGCCGGGGGACCCCCCTTCCCCAGTGCCTGAAGTATCGCAGCATTGTAGGCTGCCCAGGGGAACCCTCTTTCCCAGTACCAAAGTGTCGCCCCGCGGGAGGCCGCCTGTGGGACCCCCCTTTCCCAGTGCCCGACGTGTCTCCCTTTGGGAGGCCGCCAGTGGGACCCCCCTTTCCTGGTGCCTGAAGTGTCGCCCCTCGGCAGGCAGCCCGGGGCACACCCCTTCCCCTGTTCTCAAAGTGTCGCCCTTCGAGATGCCGGCTGGGTGAACCCCCTTCCCCAGTCCTTGAATTGTCGCCTCTCGTGAGGCCGCCCAGGGGAGCCCCCTTTCCCTGCGACCTAAGTGGCTCCCCTCGGGAGGCTGCCCGGGGCAACCCCCTTCTCCGGAGCCAGAAGTCTTGCCTTTTGGGACGCCTCCCAGGGGAACCCCCTTTTTCTGAGCCCGAAATGTCAACCTTTGGGAGGCCTCACAAGAGACTCCCCCTTTCCCTGAGACCGAAGTGTTGCCCCTATGGAGACTGCCCGGGGGAAACCCCTTTCCCGGTGCCCAAAGTGATGCCCCTCAGGAGGCCGCCCTCGGGAACCCCCTTTCCCTGAGACCGAAGTGTCGGCCCTCGGGAGGCCGCCCGTGAGACCCCCCTTCCCCAGTGCCCGAAGTGTTGTACCACAGTAGGCTGCCCAGGGGATCCCCCTTTTGCGGTGCCCAAAGTGTCACCACTTGGGAGGCCGCCTGGGGGACCCCCCTTTACCCGTGCACGAAGTGTCGCTCTTCTAAAAGCCACCCGGGGAAACCCCTTCCCCGGAGCCCAAAGTGTCGCCCCTTGGAAGGCTGCCCAGGGGATCCCCCTTTCCCTGAGCTCGAAGTGTCACCCCGCGGAAGGCCACCCGGGGGAACCTTCTTTCCCGGTGCCCGAAATGTCACCCCTCAAGAGGCCGCCCAGGGGACCCCCCTTCCCCAGTGCCTGAAGAGTCGCACCACTGTCGGCTTCCCAGGGGAACCCTCTTTCTCAGTACCGAAGTGTCGCCCCTCGGGAGGCCGCTTGGGGAACCCGCCTTTCTCGGTGCCCAAAGTGTCGCACCTCGGAAGGCCGCCCAGCGGGCCCCCCTTCCCAAGTACCCAAAGTGTCGCACAACATTAGGCTGCCCGGGAAACTCCACTTTCCCTGAGACAGAAGTGTCGCCCCTCGGGAGGCCGCCCGGGGGAAACCCCTTTCCCGGTGCCCAAAGTGTCGCCTCTAGGGAGGCCGCCAGGGGGAACCCCCTTCCCTGGTGCCCAAAGTGTCGCCCCACCAAGGCCTCCCGGGGGAACCGTCTTTCCCGGTGCAAGTAGTGTCACTCCTCGGGAGGCTGCCCTGGCGACCCCCCTTCCCAGGTGCCCAAAGTGTCGCACCACAGGAGGCCGCCTGGGGGACCCCTTCCCGGTGCCTGAAGTGTTGCCTCTCGGGAGGCCAGCCGGGGAACCCAATTTCCCAATGCCTGAAGTGTCGCCCCTCGGAAGGCCGACCGGGGGAACCGCATTCCCCGGTACCCAAAGTTTTGCCCTTCGGGAGGCCGCCCAGGGGAACCCCCTTCCCCAGTGTCTGAAGTGTCGCAGAAATGTAGGCTGCCCAGGGGAACCCTCTTTCCCAGTACCGAAGTGTCACCGCTTGGGAGGCTGCCCGGGGGACTCGCCTTTTTCGGTGCTTAAAGTGTCGTCCCTCGGGAGGCCACCCAGCGGATCCCCCTTTCCCGGTGCCCAAGGTGTCGCGCCTCAGAAGGCCGCCCAGCAAACCCCCTTTCCCATGTGCCCGAAGTGTCGCACCACAGTAGGCTGCCCGGGAAACTCCCCTTTCCCAGTGCTTCAAGTGTCGCCCCTCGGAAGGCCGCCCGGGGGACCCCCCTTTCCCCGTGCACGAAGTGTTGCTCTTCAAAAAGCCACCTGGGGGAACCCACATCCCCAGTGCCCAAAGTGTTGCCCCTTGGAAGGCCTCCCAGGAGATCCCCCTTTCCCTGAGCTCGAAGTGTCACCCCACGGGAGGCCGCCAGGGGGAACCCTCTTCTCCGGTGTCCAAAGTGTCGCCCCTCGGGAGGCCGCCCGGGGGAGCCATCTTTCCCAGTGCCAGAAATGTCACCTCTCAAGAGGCTGCCCGGGGGACCCCCCTTCCCCAGTGCCTGAAGTGTCGCACCATTGTAGGCTTCCCAGAGGAACCCTCTTTCCCAGTACTGAAGTGTCGCCCCTCGGAAGGCTGCCCAGGGGATCCCCTTTTCCCTGAGCTCGAAGTGTCGCCCTGCGGGAGGCCACCCGGGGGAACCCTCTTTCCCAGTGCCCAAAATGTCACCCCTCAAGAGGCCGCCCGAGGGACCCCCCTTCCCCAGTGCCTGAAGTGTCGCACCACTGTTGGCTGCTCATGGGGAACCCTCTTTCCCAGTAGCGAAGTGTCACCCCTCGGGAGGCCGCCCGGGGGACCCGCCTTTCCCGGTGCCCAAAGTGTCGCACCTCGGAAGGCCACCCAGCGGAACCCCCTTCCCAAGTGCCCGACGTGTCGCACAACATTAGGCTGCCCGGGAAACTCCACTTTCCCAGTGCCCAAAGAGTCGCCGCTCGGGAGGCCGCCCGGAGGACCACCCCTTTCCCGGTGCCCGAAGTGTCGCTACTTGGGAGGCCACCCGGGGGACCCCCCTTTCCCCGTGCACGAAATGTCGCTCTTCGAAAAGCCACCCAGGGGAACCCACATCCCCGGTGCCCAAAGTGTCACCCCTCGGAAGGCTTCCAAAGGGATCCCTCTTTCCCTCAGCTCAAAGTGTCGCCCCGCAGGAAGCCGCCCGGGGGAACCCTCCTCTTTGGTGCCCAAAGTGTTGCCGCTCGGGAGGCCACCCTGGGGAACCCTCTTTCCCAGTGCCCGAAATGTCACCTCTCAAGAGGTTGCCCGGGGGACCCTCTTCCCCTGTGCCTGAATTGTCGCACCATTGTAGGCTGCCCAGGGGAACCCTCTTTCCCAGTACCGAAGTGTCGCCCCTCAGGAGGCCGCCCGGGGGACCCGCCTTTTCCGGTGCACAAAGTGTCGCCCCTCGGGAGGCCGCCCGTGTAACTCCCCTTTCCCAGTACCCGAAGTGTTGCCCCTGGGGCGTCCGCCCGGGGGACAACCCTTCACCAGTGCCCGAAGTGTTGCACCCACTAGGCTGCCCAGGGCACACCCCTTTCCTGGTGCCCAAAGTGTCGCCATTTGGGAGGCCGCCCGGGCAACCCCCCTTTCCCCGTGAATGAAGTGTTGCACTTCCAAAAGTCGTCCGGGGGAACCCCCTTCCCCGGTACCCAAAGTGTCGCCCCTCAGAAAGCCGCTCAGGGGATCCCTCTTTCCCTGAGCTCGAAGTGTCGCCCCGCGGGAGGCGGCCTGTGGGATCCCCCTTTCCCAGTGCGTGAAGTGTCTCCCTTCGGGAAGCCGCCAGTGGGACCCCCCTTTCCTGGTGCCTGAAGTGTCGCCCCTCTGCAGGTCGCCCAGGGGAACCTCCTTCCCCGGTACCCAAAGTGTCGCTCCTCATGAGGCTGCCGGGGAACCCCCTTCCTGGTGCTATAAGAGTCGCCCCTCGGGAGGCCGCCCGGGGCAACCCCCTTCCCCAGTTCTTGAAGTGTCGCCCCTCGTGAGGCCGCCCGGGGGAGCCCCCTTTACCTCAGACCGAAGTGGCGCCCCTCGGGAGGCCGCCTGGGGGAACCCCCTTCTTCGGAGCCAGAAGTGTTGCCTTTTGGGTTGCCTCCCGGGGGAACTCCCTTTTTCTGAGCTTGAAGTGTCAACCTTTGGGAGGCCTCCCAAGAGATCCCCCCTTTCCCTGAGACCCAAGTGTCGCCCCTCGGGAGACCGCCCAAGGATAACCCCTTTCCCGGTGCCCAAAGTGTCACCCCTCGGGAGGCCGCCCTGGGGAACCCCCTTTCCCGGTGCCTGAAGTGTCGCCCCTCGGGAGGCCGCCTGGGAGACCCCCCTTCCCCAGTGCCCGAAGTAGGCTGCCCAGGGGATCTCTCTTTCCCAATGCCCAATGTGTCGCCACTTGGGAGGCGGCCCAGGGGACCCCCCTTTCCCCGTGCACGAAGTGTCGCTCTTTGAAAAGCCACCCGGGGGAACCCCCTTCCCCGGAGCCCGAAGTGTCGCCCCTCGGAAGGCTGCCCAGGGGATCCCCCTTTCCCTGAGCTCGAAGTGTCACCCCGCGGGAGGCCACCCGGGGGAACCCTCTTTCCCAGCGCCCGAAATGTCACCTCTCAAGAGGCCGCCTGGGGGACCCCCCTTCCCCAGTGCCTGAAGTGTCGCACTACTCTCGGCTTCCCAGGGGAACCCTCTTTCCCAGTACCGAAGTGTCGCCCCTTGGGAGGCCGCTTGGGGAACCCGCCTTTCCCGGTGCCCAAAGTGTCGCACCTCGGAAGGCCGCCCAGCGGACCCCCCTTGCCAAGTGCCCGAGTGTCGCGCCACATTAGGCTGCCCGGGAAACTCCACTTTCCCAGTGCCCAAAGTGTCGCCCCTCTGGAGGCCACCCAGGGGTCCCCCCTTTCCCATTGCCCAAAGTGTCACCCTGCGGGAGGCCGCCCGTAGGAGCCCCTATTCCATGAGACCAAAGTCTCCCCCCTCGGGAGGCTGCCCGGGGGAACCCCCTTTCCCGGAGCCTGACGTGTTGCTACTTTGGACTCCTCCCGGGTGAACCTCCTTTCCTTGAGCCCGAAGTGTCAACCTTCGGAAGGCCGCCCAAGAGACCCCCCTTTCTCTGAGACCGAAGTGTTGCCCCTCTGGAGGCCGCCCGGGGAAAACCCCTTTCCCGGTGCCCAAAGTGTCGCCTCTAGGGAGGCCGCCAGGGGGAACCCCCTTCCCTGTGCCCAAAGTGTCGCCCCTCGGAGGCCTCTCGGAGGAACCCCCTTCCCTGGTGCCCAAAGTGTCTCTCCTCGGGCGGCCGCTCGGGTGAACCTCCTTTCCCGGTGCAAGTAGTGTCGCTCCTCGGGACGCTGCCCTGGAGACCCCCCTTCCCAGGTGCCCGAAGTGTCGCACCACAGGAGGCCGCCTGGGGGACCCCCTTCCCAGGTGCCTGAAGTGTTGCCTCTCGGGAGGCCACCCGGGGGACCCCTATTTCCCGATGCCTGAAGTATCGCCCCTCGGAAGGCCGACCGGGGGAACCGCATTCCCCAGTATCCGAAGTGTTACCCTTCGGGAGGCCGCCCAGGGGAACCCCCTTCCCCAGTGTCCGAAGTGTCGCAGAAGTGTAGGCTGCTCAGGGGAACCCTCGATCCCAGTACCGAAGTGTCGCCCCTCGGGAAGCCGCCCGGGGGACCCGCCTTTTTCGGTGCACAAAGTGTCGCCCCTCGGGAGACCGCCGGGGGAACCCCCTTTCCCGGTGCCCAAAGTGTCGCGCCTCAGAAGGCTGCCCAGCGAACCCCCCTTTCCCCAGTGCCCGAAGTGTCGCACCACAGTAGGCTGCCCAGGAAACTCCCCTTTCCCAGTGCCTGAAGTGTCGCCACTTGGGAGGGTGCCCAGGGGACCCCCCTTTCCCCGTGCACGAAGTGTCGTACTTTGAAAACCTGCTAGGGGGACGCCCTTTTCCGGTACCCAAAGTGTCGCCCCTCGGAAGGCCTCCCAGGGGAACCCCCTTTCCCTGAGCTCGAAGTGTCGCCCCACGGGAGGCCGCCTTTGGGACCCCCCTTTCCCAGTGCACGAAGTGTATCCCTTCGGGAGGCCCCCAGTGGGACCCCCCTTTCCTGGTGCTTGAAGTGTCACCCCTCGGCAGGCCGTTTGGGGGAACCCCCTTCCCCGGTACCCGAAGTGTATCCCATCGGGAGGCCGCCCGGGGGAGCCCCCTTCCCCAGTGCCTGAAATGTCGCCCCTCGGGAGGTCGCCCAGGGGAATCCCCTTCCCCTGTGCTCAAAGTGTTGCCCCTCGGGAGGCCGCGCGGGTGAACCCCCTTCCCAGTCCCAAAGTGTCGCCCCCTTGGAAGGCCGCCCGGGGCAGCCCCCTTTCCCTGAGACCGAAGTGTCACACTTCGGGAGGCCGCCCGGGGGAACCCCCTTCTCCGGAGCCATAAGTGTTGCTTTTTGGGGCGCCTCCCGGGTGAACCTCCTTTTTGTGAGACCGAAGTGTCAACCTTCGGGCGGCCTCCCAAGAGACCCACCTTTCCCTGAGACCGAAGTGTCGCCCCTCGGGAGGCCGCCCGGGGGAAACCCCTTTCCCGGTGCCCAAAGTGTCACCCCTCAGGAGGCCGCCCAGGGGAAACCTCTTTCCCGGTGCCCAAAGTGTCGCCTCTCAGGAGGCTGCCCTGGGGAAACCCCTTTCCCGGTGCCCGATGTGTCGCCACTTGGGAGGGCGCCCGGGGGACCCCCCTTTCCCTGAGCTCAAAGTGTCACCCCACGGGAGGCCACCCGGGGGAACCCTCTTTCCCGGTGCCTGAAATGTCACCCCTCAAGAAGCCTCTCGGGGGACCCCCCTTCCCCAGTGCCTGAAGTGTCGCACCACTGTCGGCTTCCCAGGGGAACCCTCTTTCCCAGTACCGAACTGTCGCCCCTCGAGAGTCCGCCCGGGGGACCCGCCTTTCCCGGTGCCCAAAGTGTCGCACCTCGGAAGGCCGCCCAGCGGACCCCCCTTCCCAAGTGCCCGAAGTGTTGCACCACAGTAGGCTGCCCGGGGGACCCTCCTTTCCCTGTTCACGAAGTGTCGCCCCTCGGGAGGCCGCCCGGGAGAACCCCCTTTCCCGGTGTACAAAGTGTCGCTCTTCTAAAAGCCGCCTGGAGGAACCCACTTCCCCGGTGCCCAAAGTGTCGCCCCTCGGAACGCTACCCAGGGGATCCCCCTTTCCCTGAGCTCGAAGTGTCACCCCGCGGGAGGCCGCCCGGCGGAACCCCCTTTCCCGGTGCCCAAAGTTTCGTCCCTCGGGAGGCCACCCGGGGGAACCCTCTTTCCTGGTGCCCGAAATGTCACCTCTCAAGAGGCTGCCGGGGGACCCCCCTTCCCCAGTGCCTGAAGTGTCGCACCATTGTAGGCTTCCCAGGGGAACCCTCTTTCCCAGTACTGAAGTGTCGCCCCTCGGGAGGCCTCCCGGGGGACTCGCCTTTTCCGGTGCACAAAGTGTCGCCCCTCGGGAGTCCGCCAGGGGACCCCCCTATTCCGGTGCCCAAAGTGTCGCACCTCGGAAGGCCACCCAGCGGACCCCCCTGCCCAAGTGCCTGAAGTGTCGCACCACAGTAGGCTGCCCGGGAAACTCCTCTTTCCCAGTGCTCGAAGTGTCGCCCTTTGGGAGTTCGTGTGGGGGACCCCCCCTTCCCCAGTGACCGAAGTGTTGCACCACAGTATGCTGCCTGGGGGACCCCCCTTTCCCGGTACCGGAAGTGTCGCCATTTGGGAGGCCGCGCGGGGAACCTCCCTTTCCCCGTGCATGAAGTGTTGCACTTCGAAAAGCCGCTCAGGGGAACCCCCTTTCCCTGAGCTTGAAGTGTCGCTCCGCGGGAGGCCGCCTGTGGGACTCCCCTTTCCCAGTGCACGAAGTGTCTCCCTTCGGGAGGCCGTCAGTGGGACCCCCCTTTCCTGGTGCCTGAAGTGTCGCCCCTCGGCAGGCCGCCCAGGGGAACCTACTTCTTCAGTACCCGAAGTGTCGCCCCTCGGGAGGCGGCCAGGGGGAACCCCCTTCCCAGTGCCATAAATGTCTCCCCTCGGGAGGCCGCCCGGGGGACCCCCCTTCCCCAGTGCCTGAAGTGTCACCCCTCGGGAGGCCGCCCGGGGGAATCCCCTTCCCCTGTGCTCAAAGTGTTGCCCCTTGGGATGCCGCCCAGGGGAACCCCCTTCCCCGGTTCCCGAAGTGTCGCCCCTCGTAAGGCCGCCCGGGGGAGTCCCCTTTCCCTGAGGCTGAAGTGTCGCCCCTCGGGAGGCTGCCCGGGGATCCCCCTTCCTTAGTGCCTGAAATATCGCCCCTCAGGAGGCCGCCCGTAGGAACCCCCTTCCCCGGTACTCGAAGTGTCGCCCCTTGGGATGCCGCCCAGGGGAACTCCCTTCCCCGGTGCCCGAAGTGTCGCCCCTCGGGAGGCCGCCCGGGGGAGCCCCCTTTCCCTGAGACCGAAGTGTCGCCCTCCGAGAGGCCGCCCAGTGGAACCCCCTTCCCCGGAGCCCTAAGTGTCGCCCCTTGGGAAGCCTCCCGGCGGAACCCCCTCTCCCTGAGCCCGAAGTGTCAACCTTCCGGAGGCCACCCAAGAGACCCCCTTTCCCTGAGACCGAAGTGTTGCTCCTCAGGAGGCCGCCTGGGGCAATCCCCTTTCCCCGTGCCCAAAGTGTCGCACCTTGGGAGGGCGCCAGGGGGACCCCCCTTCCCCGGTGCCCAACATGTCGCCCCTTGGGAGGCCGCCCGGGGGAACCCTTTTTCGCGGTGCCCAAAATGTCACCCCTCAAGAGGCCGCCCGGGGGACCCCCCTTCCCCAGTGCCCGAAGTGTCGCACCACTTTAGGCTGCCCAGGGGAACCCTCTTTCCCAGTACTGAAGTGTCGCCCCTTGGGAGGCCGCCCGGGGGATCCCCCTTCACCAGTTCCTGAAATGTCACCCCTCGGGAGGCCACCTGGGGGAACCCCCTTCCTCGGAGCCCAAAGTATCGCCCCTTGAGAGGCCGTCCGGGGGAACCCTCTTCCCCCATGCCCAAAGTGTCGCCCCTCGGGAGGTCGTCGGGGGGAACCCTCTTTCCCGGTGCCCGAAATGTCACCCCTCAAGAGGCCGCCCAAGGGATCCCCCTTCCCCAGTGCCGAAGTGTCGCACCACTGTAGGCTTCCCAGAGGAACCCTCTTTCCCAGTACCGAAGTGTCGCCCCTCGGGAGGCCGCCCGGGGGACCCGCCTTTTCCGGGGCCCAGAGTGTCACGACTCGGAAGGCCCTCCAGCGAACCCCCCTTCCCAAGTGCCCGAAGTGTCGCACCACAGTAGGCTGCCCGGGAAACTCCCCTTTCCCAGTGCCTGAAGTTTCGCCCCTCGGGAGTCCACCCGGGGGACCCCCCTTCCCCAGTGCCCAAAGTGTTGCACCACAGTATGCTGCCGGGGGGACCCCCCTTTTCCCGGTGCCTGAAGTGTCGCCACTTGGGAGGCTGCCTGGGGGACCCCCCTTTCCATGTACACGAAGTGTCACACTTCAAAAAGCCGCCCGGGGGAACCCCCTTCCCCAGTGCCCAAAGTGTCGCCCCTCAGAAGGCCGCCCAGGGGAATCCCCTTTCCCTGAGCTCGAAGTGTCGCCCCGTTGGACGCCACCTGGTGGATCCCCCAGGTTAGGGTTAGCGTTAGGGTCAGGGCAATGGGTTAGGGTTAGGGCAACGAGTCAGGGTTAGGGCAAGGGGTTAGGGCAACGGGTTAGGGTTAGGGCAACGCGTTAGGGCAACGGGTTAGGGTTAGGGCAACGGGTTAGGGCAACAGGTTAGGGCAATGGGTTATGGAAATGGTTTAGGGCAACGGGTTAGGACGACAAGTAAGGGTTAGGGCACCGGGTTAGGGAAAAAGGTTAGGGCAACGGGTTAGGGCAATGGGTCAGGGTTAGGGTTAGGGTAAGGGTTAGGGCAACAGGTTAGGGCAACGGGTTAGGGCAACGG